>NC_086447.1:631714847-631907347 GCF_028390025.1 Pseudophryne corroboree | reverse complement strand
CATATGAAGACAGGTTGACAATCAAGTTTTCTTGGTCTGTTTTCTGCCACGTCCCTTGCCTTTTCCTTTGGCCACCCCTCCTTGTATATTTGCGGTGCCGCTGGAATATTGCGCCCGCGTGGTAACTCCTAAAGGGTCAGCATGACCACGGTGGGCACCCCTAGGACCACTTCTGTCGTTCTCACTGGTTGATGAATTGAATTCGGTAGAAGAGTCCTGCTGACTATCTCCTTGACGTCTATTACGCCGAAAGAATGGCTTCCTAGGCTCAGCCTCGTGCTGAATAGGTCCATTGATAGACTGTATTGTGTTCGTAGTCTGCATCGACCTTAGCTTGTTTAGATCTTTTAAATTTAATAAGATCTCTCTTATATACCTGCAGTTGTGCATTTAATTTGGTATACCAGTCAGTACCGGTGTCCTCAACAAGGCTAGGTTTGTGTATTCCTTCAAAAGCAGCTATCTTAGTTTTCAGTGAAGCGACCTCTTTAGTGGAGAATTCAATAATGAGAAGCATTAGGTCAAAGGAGCACTTATTGGTAATGGAGACCCATTTTCTGCAAAAAGCAGGGTCATATTTCCCAATAGTAGGGCCATTGCGGACCCTTAAGCCCCTAGGTATCTTTTTGGCTTTGTGATAGTCGCTCAAAGAAAGTGCATGGAAGTGATAATCAATTTCACGTCTGTTCAAGCGTTAAAGTTCACGGTAAATATCATCCAACGGTAAAGCCTCATCCTGTTGTATTAAGGCACCAGCACATAGTATAGCATCTGCTTCAGCCTCGGAATATGTATAGATATCACCAATGGGGTAAGCAGTAAAAGCCGCCCCGGTCTGAACAGGTATAGCAGCAGATTCAGCAATGATAATTTAAAGTGGAAGTAGTGCTAATAAAGTCTCTGTCCTAGTGCACGTATTGCATAAAAACACCAATCAGTGAGAAACTAAAAAAACAAAATACCCAATCCATAAATAAACAAGAGATGATACCTGAGAGAATAATTCAGGGGTGCCCTGACCAGAGATCCACAGTCATGGAAATCAATGTAGAAGAACGGTGCGGGTCCGGCACAGCCACTTAAGTAATATTTCACACTAGGTGCCTTCACATAGAGATAGTCAGCGAACACAGCAGGTGCGGCACTCCAATGATTTGAGGATGTGTGAAACAGAAGTTACAACGTTTCAATGCCCTTTATTATGCGGCATTTTTGTCAGGTAAACAAAAAGAACATACAAACATCTTACCTTAAATAGGTATCACCCTGTATGTGACACGAGGACGCCGCGGTGGGGCTTCACGCCCAGCACCCGGCGCATTCGTGATGACGTCACGGCGCTCAAACGCGAGACACCGGACCTCAGCAGTGACAACACCATCACCATAGTTACAAGTGACAACAATAAGCAGCAATAGGTCAGATAAACATCACTATACTATACTATACTATACTATACATAATCAACATCACAACTAGTAAGGATAATCATAAAAAGATCACATACAGCACTAATACTAGTAGTTACTAGAGATGCAGATTAAATAGCTATCATGACTTGACAAGCATAAATCACAGTACAGAAACTAGCCGTATGTCTTCTGTATTGGGACTATATATATATATATATATATATATATATATATATATATATATATATATATATATATATAATATTAAAGATGCTGTCTTAAGTGATAGATAAATATATAACATGCCCAAAGAGACATGAGTATACTGGGTCCTAGAGTCAAAGCTATGTCGATTTCTGCTTGACGTGTCTTGTAGTAATATGCAATGGACAGATGATGCCGACTTAAGAGGCATATGGAAGGCTGAGGATTGTGTGGAGAAGGGTTCTCGGGCCTGGTCTCCACAGCTATAGCTGGTAATTCTGATATTTTGCCTTAAATTCCTGCACAGCCTAGGAAAGCACGACATTATCAAATGCAGCCTTTCGAATAGAGAAACAAGAAAGTCTGAGGTGCGTACTTTCTTGTCAGAGGCGGGGGCAGAGGAAAGAAGCTGCACAACACAGCTAGTTCCCAGGAACAGAAGTCCGCCTCGGCCTCTACAAAAATCCACCGCATGTCGCTGGTGCTCCACAGGCGGAGCTAGGCCCGGTGGGGACACGCCTTCGTAAGTTCAGCCACTAGTGGGTTCACTCCCTGTTAGATCCCTGGGCAATAGATATTGTGTCTCAGGGATACAAGCTGGACTGTGAGAAGATGCCCCCTCACCGACGGCCCTGCCGGCTTCCCCCCAAGAGAGGGAACCAGTGTTAACTGCAATTCACAAATTGTATCTTCAACAGGTGGTGGTCAAGGTTCCCCTCCTTCAACATGAGGGGGTTATTATTCGACCATGTTGTAGTCCCGAAACCAGACTGTTCGGTCAGACCCATATTGAACTAAAATCCCTGAACATATACCTGAAAAGGTTCAAGTTCAAGATGGAATCGCTAAGAGCGGTCATTGCAAGCCTGTAAGGAGACTTTATCGTGAATCGGGACATAAGGGATGCATACCTTCATGTCCCCATTTATCCACCTCATCAGGCGTACCTCAGAATTGAGATACGGGATTGTCATTACCAATTTCAGACGTTGCCGTTTGGGCTCTCCACGGCCTTGAGAATATCACCACGGTAATGGCGGAAATGATGGTGCTCCTGCGGATGCAGGGTGTCACTATTATCACGAACGATCTCCTCATAAAAACGAGATCACGAGAGCAGCTGCTGAACAGCGTATCACTTTCTCTGGAAGTGAAACGGCAACACGGCTGGTTTCTATGTATTCCAAAGTCGCAGTTGGTTCTTACAGCTCATCTGCCTCTCCTAGGCATGATCCTAGACACAGATCAGAAAAGGGTTTATCTCCCGATAGAGAGAGCTCAGGAGCTCGTGACACTGGTCAGGCGATCTATTAACACCAAAACAGGTGTCAGTGCATCACTGCACTCTAGTCCTGGGAAGGATGGTGGCATCATACGAGGCCATTCCCTGCGGCAGGTTCCATGCGAGGACCTTCCAATGGGACTTACTGGACAAGTGGTCCGGATCACATCTTCAGATGCATCGGTTGATCACCCTGTCCCCCAGGGCCAGGGTGTCTCTCCTGTGGTGGCTGCAGAGTGCTCACCTTCTCGAGGGCCGCAGATTCGGCATTCAGGACTGGGTCCTGGTGACCACGGATACAAGCCTCCGAGGGTGGGGGGCAGTCACACAGGAAAGAAATTTCCAAGGTCTGTGGGCAAGTCAGGAGACTTGCCTTCACATCAATATCCTGGAACTAAGGGCCATATACAACGCCCTAAGTCGAGCAGAGATCCTGCTTCGCGACCAACCGGTTCTGATCCAGTCAGACCGCAGTGGCTCATGTAAACCGCCAAGGCGGCACAAGGAGCAGGGTGGCGATGGTGGAAGCCACCAGAATTCTTCGCTTGGTGGAGAATCAAGTAAGCGCACTGTCAGCAGTGTTCATTCCGGGAGTGGACAACTGGGAAGCAGACCACCTCAGCAGGCACGACCTCCACCCGGGAGAGTGAGGACTTCATCAGGAAGTCTTCACGCAGATTGCAAATTGATGGGAACTGCCACAGGTGGACATGATGGCGTCCCACCTCAACAAAAAGCTAAAAAGGTTTTACGTCAGGTCAAGGGAACCTCAGGCGATAGCTGTGGACGCACTGGTAACACCGTGGGTGTTCCAGTCGGTCTATGTATGTCCTCCTCTTCCTCTCCTACCCAAGGTGCTGAGAATTGTAAGAAAAAGAGGAGTGCGTACAATATTCATTGCTCCGGATTGGCCAAGAAGGACTCTGTACCCGGATATGCAAGAAATGCTCTCAGAGGACCCATGGCCTCTGACTCTCAGTCAGGACCTGTTGCAACAGGGGCCCTGTCTGTTCCAAGACTTACTGCGGCTGCATTTGACGGCATGGCGGTTGAACGCCGGATCCTAGCGGAAAAGGGCATTCCGGATGAAGTTATTCCTACGCTGATAAAGGCTAGGAAAGACGTGACAGCAAAACATTTTCACTGTATATGGCAAAAATAGGTTGCTTGGTGTGTGGCCAGGAAGGCCCCTACAGGATTTCCAGCTGGGTCGATTCCTGCACTTCCTATAGTCAGGAGTGACTATGAGCCTAAAATTAGGATCCATAAAGGTCAAGATTTCGGCCCTATCCATTTTCTTTCAAAAGGAACTGGCTTCACTGCCTGAAGTCCAGACGTTTGTTACCGGAGTGCTGCATATTCAGCCTCCTTTTGTGCCACCAGTGGCACCTTGGGATCTTAACGTTGTGTTGGATTTCCTGAAATCCCACTGGTTTGAGCCACTTAAGACCGTGGAACTAAAGTATCTCACGTGGACGGTGGACATGTTGTTGGCCTTAGCATCGGCTAGGCGTGTGTCAGAATTGGCGGCTTTGTCATGTAAAAGCCCATATCTGATCTTCCATATGGACAGGGCAGAATTGAGGACTCGTCCCCAATTTCTCCCAAAGGTGGTATCATCGTTTCATTTGAACCAACCTATTGTGGTGCCTGCGGCTACTCGGGACTTGGAGGACTCCAAGTTACTTGATGTAGTCAGGGCTTTGAAAATTTATGTAGCCTGGACGGCTGGAGTCAGAAAAACTGACTCGCTGTTTATCCTGCATGCACCCAACAAGCTGGGTGCTCCTGCTTCAAAGCAATCTATTGCTCGCTGGATCTGTGGCACGATTCAGCTGGCGCATTATGCGGCTGGACTGCCGCATCCAAAATCAGTAAAAGCCCATTCCACAAGGAAGGTGGGCTCTTCTTGGGCGGCTGCCCGAGGGGTCTCAGTTTTACAGTTTTGCCAAGCGGCTACTTGGTCGGGTTCAAACACCTTTGCAAAGTTCTACAAGTTTGATACCCTGGCTGAGGAGGACCTTGTGTTTGCTCATTCGGTGCTGCAGAGTCATCTGCACTCTCCCGCCCGTTTGGGAGCTTTGGTATAATCCCCATGGTCCTTACGTAGTTCCCAGCATCCATTAGGACGTCAGAAAAAATAAGAATTTACTCACCGGTAATTCTATTTCTCGTAGTCCGTAGTGGATGCTGGGCGCCCGTCCCAAGTGCGGACTTTCTGCAATACGCGTATATAGTTATTGCTTAATAAGGGTTATTGTTATGAGCCATCCGTTGAGTGAGGCTCAGTTGTTGTTGTTCATACTGTTAACTGGGTAAGGTTATCACAAGTTGTACGGTGTGATTGGTGTGGCTGGTATGAGTCTTACCCGGGATTCCAAAAATCCTTTCCTTGTAATGTCAGCTCTTTCCGGGCACAGTTTCCTTAACTGAGGTCTGGAGGAGGGGCATAGAGGGAGGAGCCAGTGCACACCGGATAGTACCTAATGTTTCTTTAGAGTGCCCAGTCTCCTGCGGAGCCCGCTATTCCCCATGGTCCTTACGGAGTTCCCAGCATCCACTACGGACTACGAGAAAAAGAATTACCGGTGAGTAAATTCTTATTTTCTGCTTGCTGTAGCAGCTCATTTTGTTCTTCCCTTGCTTGGCTACTGGCAAAAGTCAGAGGGTACCAAAATATTTACAGAAGAGGAATTATCCTTTATTTTTCTTTGTGTACAAGTCTTACGGTATTCTGATATTGATTTGCAGAACTTTATTTCCAGTACTGCTCCTTTTTTGTGTCTATAATGTCTGTGTTTACTTACCTAGATTGGATACAAGAACATGCAGAATGTGGAGCAGCTTCCACTGACTCTGGAGAAGGCCTTGCAGCTTGTCAAAGATGTATTTATATCTGCAGCTGAGCGAGATGTGTACACAGGCGATGCACTCAAAATCAGCATTGTTACCAAGGATGGCATTAGAGAGGAATCTATTTCTCTGAGAAAAGATTAGTTCATGTCATTTTCATGACCAACCAAAATCTTTGCCGCTGTAATTTTTCTTTTCTTTCCTTTATAAAAAATGATTTACAAAAAGCACAAAGTTGTGTATTCAATGATTTTTCTGCACTTCTTACAGGTACAGGTTCATTGAACATGTCATAAAAATAAACTGGGGATAATAATCCCTAAACAGTTCACACATCTGAGTGCTTTATCTCAACCACACAAATAAAAGTATAATCACCCAGGTTTTTCTCTGGACTGGCAGTCATTTACACTGTTATACCACTCACTGGTGATTTTACAGTTTTTCTAGAGTAAATAATTGATACTAATGCTACAATCTGTCACGTAAGTAGGAAGATCGTGTGCTGACTTTTACATTATTGGCTTTGGCTACACACAGACTTTGTATAAATGCACTTATTTAAATGAATTCCACTTATGTATGTTTGAATTACTTTCCCCACTATACATTCACTTTAAGATTATTCTGTCACTCTCTTTTATCCATCTACACCTACCCAGTGCTTTTTTTTTTTTTTTTTTAATGTTCATAAACCTCTTCACTGTAAAAACATCATCTTTAGAATGACTGCCGTGTAACCGCTATGAGGCAACACAGCTGGGCAGGCAGTCGTAATCATGGAGATAGAAAACACTCACCCTATTAAAGGTCATTTAAAACATTGTTTATTAATATAGTATAAATTGCATTAAGTGAGGCAAATAGATCCCAAAGACAAACTCCATGGGTGGTATTCAAATGATATATCACGCCCAATCTCCTTTCTAAAGTGATCCCCTTTATCGCACATATCACACCCCAAGTATCAGGTTTAGCTGCCTAAAGGATATACCAAGCCCATTAGCAGAAACAGAACGGGTGTGGAAGGGGGTGAAAAGAGTTGAATACCGTCCCATATGTCAAAATTTGTAAGATTGTCCCTCACTATAGAGTAGTAACGTAGATACAACAGAGAGTGTGTCAGTGTCTATAGTGGCTTAATTAAATATGAACTATAGTAGATGTGTATCTTGAAAACAGACTGTTGTCTGGGACACACTGCCATTCAACAGTAGCTGGCATAAAAACAGAACCAGTGGACCAAGACAACTTGTCATCAAATCCATAGATCTGAATCTACTAGTGGTAATAAGGGTACTCCAACCAATTTGTAATATAATATGTATGGTATAGGTGAAAGATATATATATATATATATATATATATATATATATATATATATATATATATATATATATATATATGTGTGTGTAACAATATTGGTCCGGCACTCCACTTACCAAAAAAAAGAAAGCATCGGTGCCATCTGTTAGAAGTTAAGATGTCTTGAAAAAAATACAGCTGCATTCAGGGACTTGTGAAGCAAATAAACCTGTATTAGGGTGTCGCATAAAAAAACCTGTTACATGCGACACCCTAATACACGTTTATTTCTCTAATGTCCTAGAGGATGCTGGGGACTACGTAAGGACCATGGGGATAGACGGGCTCCGCAGGAGACATGGGCACTTTAAGAAAGACTTTGACTCTGGGTGTGCGCTGGCTCCTCCCTCTATGCCCCTCCTCCAGACCTCAGTTTGATACTGTGCCCAGTGGAGACTGGGTGCATTTCAGGAGCTCTCCTGAGTTTCCTGTAAAGAAAGCATTTTAGTTAGGTTTTTTATGTTCAGGGAGCCTGCTGGCAACAGACTCCCTGCATCGAGGGACTGAGGAGAGAGAAACAAGACCCACTTCTCTGAGTTTCAGGGCTCTGTTTCTTAGGCTACTGGACACCATTAGCTCCAGAGGGATAGGTACGCAGGTCTCACCCTAGCCGTCCGTCCCAGAGCCGCGCCGCCGTCCTCCTCGCAGAGCCGGAAGATTGAAGCCGGGTGAGTATTGAGGAAAAGAACATTAGAGGCGGCAGAAGACACCTTGATCTTCATAGAGGTAATGCACTGCAGCTGTGCGCCATTGCTCCCATTCACCTCACACACCTCGGTCACTGTAAGGGTGCAGGGGGGGGGGGCGGCGCCCTGGGCAGCAATATAAACCTCTCCTGTGGCATCTATGTGTATATATATATATATGTGTGTATGTATGTATGTATATATATATATATATATATATATATATATATATATGTGTAATATATATATATATATATCTATCTCTGACGTCCTAGTGGATGCTGGGTACTCCGTAAGGACCATGGGGTATAGACGGGCTCCGCAGGAGACTGGGCACTCTTAAAAGAAAGATTAGGTACTATATCTGGTGTGCACTGGCTCCTCCCTCTATGCCCCTCCTCCAGACCTCAGTTAGTATCTGTGCCCGGCCAGAACTGGATGCACCCTAGGGGCTCTCCTGAGCTTCCTAGAAAAGAAAGTATTTGTTAGGTTTTTTATTTTCAGTGAGATCTGCTGGCAACAGACTCACTGCTGCGTGGGACTGAGGGGAGAGAAGCGAACCTACCTGCTTGCAGCTAGCTTGGGCTTCTAAGGCTACTGGACACCATTAGCTCCAGAGGGATCGAACACAGGCCCAGTCCTCGGTCGTCCGGTCCCGGAGCCGCGCCGCCGTCCCCCTTGCAGAGCCAGAAGAACGAAGAGAAGTTGAAAATCGGCGGCTGAAGACTCCGGTCTTCATTAAGCTAGCGCACAGCACTGCAGCTGTGCGCCATTGCTCCCTTAGCACACCACACACTCCGGTCACTGATGGGTGCAGGGCGCTGGGGGGGGTGCGCCCTGGGCAGCAATTAGATTACCTTACTTGGCGAAAAGCACATAATACAGTCTGATAAACTGTATATGTGCATTAACCCCCGCCATTAAAGTACATAAAAGGACAGAAGCCCGCCGCTGAGGGGGCCGGGCCTTCTTCCTCAGCACACCGGCGCCATTTTTTCTTCACAGCTCAGCTGGAAGGAAGCTCCCCATGCTCTCCCCTGCAGTATCCTGGTACACAAAGGGTAAAAAAGAGAGGGGGGGCACATAAATTTAGGCGCAAAACTGTGTATATAAGCTGCTATAGGGAAAAAATCACTCAGTATAGTGTACATCCCTGTATTATATAGCGCTGTGGTGTGTGCTGGCATACTCTGTCTCTCCAAAGGGCCTGGTGGGGGAACTGTCTTCAAATAGAGCATCCCCTGTGTGTGTGGTGTGTCAGTACGCGTGTGTCGACATGTCTGAGGTAAAAGGCTCCTCTAAGGAGGTGATAGAGCGGATATGTGTGTGGGAGGGTGTCTCCGTCGACAACGCCGACACCTGTTTGGATATGTGTAAGTGCTGAGGTAAAATTGCACAAAAGGTTAGGGAACAGAAAGGAAATCTACCCTGGTCTGTCCCTATGTCACAGAGTCCTTCAGAGTCTCTCTATGTTCACTATCCAAAATAACAAAGTATCGACACAGAGTTTGACTCCACTGTCGACTACGATAATGCAAAGTTACAGCCAAGAGGGCTAAAAGATATTCAATATATGATTATTGGAATAAAAGATGATTTACATATCACTGATGACTCGTATGTCCCTGACACGGTAAATTTCCCTCTTCTCATGAGGAAAAAGAGCGGGAATCTCCAGACAAGAGACGGCAGCTTCCCACAAGAGAATTCTCAGGCTGTATCCTTTCCCCACTAGGGCCAGGATGTGTTGAGAATCTTCCCCTTGGGTGTCCTGTTTGCACTAGCTATTCTCGGGGATCCTGCAGATAGTGTGCACATTCTAGTATACTACCCAGACCGGCGATTGTGTCGGCATGGGTTTATAGCGCTGTGACAGCGTGGACAGGTACCTTATCAGCAGAGATTGAGACCCTAGTATGCATATAAATATTTTAAGATGCTGTCTTAAGTGATAGATATATAATTATAAAGCATGCCCAAAGGGACATGAGTATACTGGGTCCTAGAGACAAAATCTATGTCGATTTCTGCTTGACGTGTCCTGTAGAATATACATTGGACAGATGATGCCGACTTAAGAGGCATATGGAAGGCTGAGGATTGTGTGGAGAAAGGTTCTCGGGCCTGGTCTCCACAGCTATAGCTGGTAATTCTGATATTTTGCCTTATATTCCTGCACAGCCTAGGAAAGCACGACATTATTAAATGCAGCTTTTCGAATAAAGAAACCAGAAAGTATGAGGTGCGTCCTTTCTTGTCAGAGCCGGGGGCAGAGGAAAGAAGCTGTACAACACAGCTAGTCCCCAGGAACAGAAGTCCTCCCTGGCCTCTACAAAAATTCACCGCATGTCGTTGGGGCTCCACAGGCGGAGCTAGGCCCGGTGGGGACACGCCTTCGTAAGTTCAGCCACAAGTGGGTTCACTCCGTTAGATCCCTGGGCAATAGAAATTGTATCGCAGGGATACAGGCTGGACTGTGAGAAGATGCCCCCTCACCGAGGACCCGGCAGGCTTCCCCCCAAGAGAGGGAGCCAGTGTTAACTGCAATTCGGAAATTGTATCTTCAACAGGTGGTGGTCAAGGGTCCCCTCCTTCAACAAGAGGGTGTTATTATTCGACCATGTTATAATCCCGAAACCAGACGGTTCGGTTAGACCCATATTGTATTAAAATCCCTGAACATATACCTGAAAAGGTTCAGGTTCAAGATGGAATCGCTAAGAGCGGTCATTGCAAGCCTGAAATGAATCGGGACATAAGGGATGCATACCTTCGTGTCCCCATTTATCCACCTCATCAGGCGTACCTCAGAATTGCGGTACGGGATTGTCATTACCAATTTCACCAAGGTAATGGCGGATATGATGGTGCTCCTGCGGAAGCAAGGTGTCACTATTATCACATACTTGGATGATCTCATAAAAGCGAGATCAAGAGAGCAGTTGCTGGACAGCGTATCACCTTCTCTGGAAGTGAAACGGCAACACGACTGGATTCTATATATTCCGAAGTCGCAGTTGGTTCCTACAGCTCATCTGCCTCGCCTAGGCATGATCCTAGACACAGACCAGAAGAGGGTTTATCTCCCGATAGAGAGAGCTCAGGAGCTCATGACACTGGTCAGGAATCCATTGAAAACCAAAACAGGTGTCTGTGCATCACTGCACTCGAGTCCTGGGAAGGATGATGGCATCATACGAGGCCATCCCCTTCGGCTGGTTCCATGCAAGGACAATGGAACTTACTGGACAAGTGGTCCGGATCACATCTTCAGATGCATCGGTTAATCACCCTATCCCCCAGGGCCAGGGTGTCTCTCCTGTGGTGGCTGCGGAGTGCTCACCTTCTCGAGGGCCGCAGATTCGGCATTCAGGACTGGGTCCTGGTGACCACGGATGCAAGCCTCCGAGGGTGGCGGGCAGTTACACAGGGAAGAAAATTCCAAGGTTTGTGGTCAAGCCAACAGTCTTGCCTTCACATCAATATCCTGGAACTAAGGGCCATATACAACGCCCTAAGTCAAGCGGAGTTCCTGCTTCGCGACCAACCGGTTCTGATCCAGTCAGACTGCAGGGGCTCATGTAAACCGCTAGGGCGGCACAAGGAGCAGGGTGGCGAGGGTAGAAGCCACCAGAATTCTTCGCTGGGCGGAGAATCAAGTAAGCGCACTGTCAGCAGTGTTCATTCCGGGAGTGGACACGAAGGTGGACTACATGGCGTCCCACCTCAATAAAAAGATATAAAAGGTTTTACGCTGGGTCAAGGGACTCTCAGGCGATAGCTGTGGTCGCACTAGTAACACCGTGGGTGTTCCAGTCGGTCTATATATTCCCTCTTCTTCCTCTCAGACCTAAGGGCGGAGGAGTGTGAACAATATTCTTTGCTCCGGATTGGCCAAGAAGGACTCATTACCAGGAACTGCAAGAAATGCTCTGAGGACCCATGGCCTCTGCCTCTCAGTCAGGACATGTTGCAACAGGGACCCTGTCTGATCCAAGACTTACCGCGGCTGCGTTGGACGGCATGGCGGTTGAACGCCGGATCCTAGCGGAAAAGGGCATTCCGGATGCAGTTATTCCTACGCTGATAAAGGCTAGGAAAGACGTGACAGCAAGACTTTTTCACTGTATATGGCGAAAATAGGTTGCTTGGTGTGTGGCCGGGAAGGCCCTACAGAGGAATTCCAGGGGGGTCGATTCCTGCACTTCCTACAGTCAGGAGTGACTATGGGCCTAAAATTAGGATCCATAAAGGTCAAGATTTCGGCCCTATCCCTTTTTCTCTCAAAAAGAACTGGCTTCACTGCCTGAAGTTCGGACGTTGTTACAGGGGTGCTGCATATTCAGCCCCTTTTGTGCCTCCAGTGGCACCTTGGGATCTTAACGTGTGTTGGATTCCTAAAATCCCACTGGTTTGAGCCACTTAAGACCATGGAGCTAAAATATCTCACGTGGAAAGTGGTCATGCTTTTGGCCTTAGCTTGGACTAGGCGTGTGTCAGAATTGGCGGCTTTGTCATGTAAAAGCCCATATCTGATCTTCCATATGGAAAGGGCAGAATGGAGGACTTGTCCCCAATTTCTCCCAAAGGTGGTATCATCGTTTCATTTGAACCAACCTATTGTGGTGTCTGCGGCTACTAGGGACTTGGAGGATTCCAAGTTGCTGGACGTAGTCCGGGCCCTGAAACTTTGTTTCCAGGACGGCTAGAGTCAGAAAAACTGACTCGCTATTTATCCTGCATGCACCCAGCAAGCTGGGTTCTCCTGCTTCAAAGCAGACTATTGCTCGCTGGATCTGTAGCACTATTCAGCTTGCAAATTCTGCGGCTGGACTGCCGCATCCTAAATCTGTAAAAGCCCATTCCACGAGGAAAGTGGGCTCTTCTTGGGCGGCTGCCCGAGGGGTCTCGGCTTTACAACTTTGCCGAGCTGCTACTTGGTCGGGTTCAAACACTTTTGCAAGATTCTACAAGTTTGATACCCTGGCTAAGGAGGACCTTGAGTTTGCTCATTCGGTGCTGCAGAGTCATCCGCACTCTCCCGCCCGTTTGGGAGCTTTGGTATAATCCCCATGGTCCTTACGGAGTTCCCAGCATCCACTAGGACGTCAGAGAAAATAAGATTTTACTCACCGGTAAATCTATTTCTCGTAGTCCGTAGTGGATGCTGGGTGCCCATCCCAAGTGCGGATTGTCTGCAAAACTTGTATATAGTTATTGCTTAACTAAAGGGTTATTGTTATGAGCCATCTGTTGGTGAGGCTCAGTTGTTATTCATACTGTTAACTGGGTATAGCATCACGAGTTATACGGTGTGGCTGGTATGAGTCTTACCCGGGATTCAAAATCCTTCCTTATTGTGTCAGCTCTTCCGGGCACAGTATCCTAACTGAGGTCTGGAGGAGGGTCATAGTGGGAGGAGCCAGTGCACACCAGGTAGTCCTAAAGCTTTCTTTAGTTGTGCCCAGTCTCCTGCGGAGCCGCTATTCCCCATGGTCCTTACGGAGTTCCCAGCATCCACTACGGACTACGAGAAATAGATTTACCGGTGAGTGTAATCTTATTTTTTTTATTGCACAAAAGATTAGACAAAGCTGAAGGGGTACAGTCAGGGAGTCAACCCATGCCTGTCCCAATGTCGCCTGGACCTTCGGGGTCTCAGAAGCGCCCACTATCCCAATTAGTTGACACAAATACCGACACGGATTCAGACTCCAGTGTCGACTACGATGATGCAAAATTGCAGCCAAAGGTGGCTAAATGTATTCGATATATGATTATCGCAATAAAAGATGTTTTGCATATCACTGAGGAACCCCCTGTCCCTGACACGAGGGTACACATGTATAAGGGAAAGAAACCTGAGGTCACCTTTTTCTCATCACATGAGCTGAACGAATTATGCGAAAAAGCGTGGGAAACTCCAGACAAAAAACTGCAGATTCCCAAAAGGATTCTAATAGCGTATCCTTTCCCGTCGCAGGACAGAATCCGATGGGAATCCTCCCCTATGGTAGACAAAGCTTTGACAGGCTTATCAAAAAAGATAGCGCTTCCATCCCAAGATACGGCTACCCTCAAGGATCCTGCTGACCGCACGCAGGAGGTTACCTTGAAGTCCATTTACACACATTCTGGTACGTTACTCAGACCGGCTATTGCGTCGGCCTGGGTTTGTAGTGCTGTAGCAGCATGGACAGATTCCTTATCAGCGGATATTGAAACCCTTGATAAGGATACCATTTTAATGACCCTAGGGCATATAAAAGATGCTGTCTTTATATATGAGGGATGCTCAAAGAGACATTAGTTTACTGGGTTCCAGGATAAACGCTATGTCTATTTCTGCTAGGCGGGTCTTATGGACCCGACAGTGGTCAGGTGATGCCGACTCCAAGAGACATATGGAGTTGTTTTCTTACAAGGGTGAGGAATTGTTTGGAGAGGGCCTCTCAGGCCTCGTCTCCAAGGCTACGGCAGGGAAATCGATTTTTTTGCCATATATTCCCTCACAATCTAAGAAAGCGCCTCATTATCAAATGCAGTCCTTTCGTTCCAATAAAAGCAAGAGAGTACGTGGATCGTCCTTTCTTGCCAGAGGTAAGGGCAGAGGGTGAAAGCTACACAGCACAGCTAGTTCCCAGGAACAGAAGTCCTCCCCGGCCTCTGCAAAATCCACCGCATGACGCTGGGGCTCCCCTCAGGGAGTCTGCCTCAGTGGGGGCACGTCTTCGACTGTTCATCCACATCTGGGTTCACTCACAGGTGGATCCCTGGGCAATAGAAATTGTTTCCCAGGGTTACAAGCTGGAATTCGAAGAGGTGCCTCCTCGCCGGTTTTTCAAATCGGCCCTACCGACTTCCCCCCTGGAAAGGGAGATAGTGTTACATGCGATTCGCAAATTGTGTCTTCAACAAGTGGTGGTAGAGGTTCCCCTGCTTCAAAGAGGGAAGGGGTACTACTCAACTGTTTGTGGTCCCGAAACCGGACGGTTCAGTCAGACCCATTTTGAATTTAAAATCCCTGAACCTTTACTTAAAACGGTTCAAGTTCAAGATGGAATCGCTCAGAGCGGTCATCGCCAGCCTGGAAGTGGGAGATTTTATGGTATCTCTGGATACCTGCATGTTCCCATATATCCTCATCAGGCGTACCTGAGATTTGCGGTACAGGATTGTCATTACCAATTTCAGATGTTGCCGTTGGGGCTTTCAACGGCCCGAGAATTTTCACCAAGGTAATGGCGGAAATGATGGTGCTCCTGCGCAAACAGGGTGTCACAATTATCCCGTACTTTGATGATCTCCTCATAAAAGTGAGATCACGGGATAAGTTGCTGAACATCGTATCACTTTCACTGACTGTGTTACAGCGACACGGCTGGATTATCAATATTCCAAAATTGCAGCTGAATCCTACAACTCATCTGCCCTTCTTGGGCATGATTCTGGACACAGACCAGAAGAGGATTTTTCTTCCGACAGAAAAAGCGCAGGAACTCATGACTCTAGTCATGAACCTGTTGAAGCCAAAACAAGTGTCAATACGTCATTGCACTCAAGTCCTGGGAAAAATGGTGACGACTTACGAAGCCATTCCCTACGGCAGATTCCATGCAAGGACCTTCCAATGGGACCTATTGGACAAATGGTCCGGGTCACATCTGCAAATGCATCAGCGGATCACCCTGTCCCCCAGGGCCAGAGTATCTCTCCTGTGGTGGCTGAAAAGTGCTCACCTTCTAGAGGGCCGCAGGTTCGGCATTCAGGACTGGATCCTGGTGACCACGGACGCGAGCCTCCGAGGTTGGGGAGCAGTCACACAGGGAAGAAATTTCCAAAGCCTTTGGTCAAGTCAAGAGACTTGTCTTCACATCAACATCCTGGAATTAAGGGCCATATACAACACCCTACGTCAAGCGGAGATCTTACTTCGCGATCGACCAGTTCTGATCCAGTCAGACAACGTCACCGCAGTAGCTCATGTAAACCGCCAAGGCGGCACAAGGAGCAGAGTGGCAATGGCGGAAGCCACCAGAATTCTTCGCTGGGCGGAGAATCATGTAAGCGCTCTGTCAGCAGTGTTCATTCCGGGAGTGGACAACTGGGAAGCAGACTTCCACAGCAGACACGACCTGCATCCGGGAGAGTGGGGACTTCATCAAGAAGTCTTCGCGCAGATTGCAAGTCGGTGGGGACTGCCCCAAATAGACATGATGGCGTCCCGTCTCAACAAAAAGCTACAAAGGTATTGCGCCAGGTCAAGAGACCCTCAGGCGGTAGCTGTGGGCGCCCTAGTGACACCGTGGGTGTTCCAGTTGGTCTGTGTTTCCTCCTCTTCCTCTCATACCCAAGGTCTTGAGGATAATAAGAAAAAGGAGTGAGAACAATACTCATTGTTCCGGATTGGCCACGAAGGACCTGGTATCCGGATCTGCAGGAAATGCTCACAGAAGATCCGTGGCCTCTTCCTCTAAGGCAGGACCTGTTACAACAAGGTCCCTGTCTGTTCCAAGACTTACCGCGGCTGCGTTTGACGGCATGGCGGTTGAACGCCGGATCCTAGCGGGAATGGAAGGTGGTCATGTTGTTAGCCTTGACTTCGGCTAGGCGAGTTTCGGAATTGGCGGCTTTATCACATGAAAGCCCCTATCTGGTTTTCCATATGGATAGAGCGGAATTGCGGACCCGTCCTCAATTCCTACCTAAGGTGGTCTCATCCTTTCATATGAACCAACCTATTGTCGTGCCTGTGGCTACACGTGACTTGGAGGATTCCGAGTCCCTGGATGTGATCAGGGCTTTGAAAATTTACGTGGCCAGAACGGCTAGGATCAGAAAAACAGAAGCACTGTTTGTCCTGTATGCAGCCAACAAGGTTGGCGGCCCTGCTTCAAAGCAGACTATTGCTCGCTGGATCTGTAACACGATTCAGCAGGTGCATTCTACGGCAGGATTGCGGTTACCGAAATCGGTTAAGGCCCATTCCACTAGGAAGGTGGGCTCGTCTTGGGCGGCTGCCCGAGGGGTCTCGGCACTACAGCTGTGCCGAGCTGCTACTTGGTTGGGGTCAAACACCTTTGCAAAGTTCTATAAGTTTGATACCCTGGCTGAGGAGGACCTCCTGTTTGCTCATTCGGTGCTGCAGAGTCATCCGCACTCTCCCGCCCGTTTGGGAGCTTTGGTATAATCCCCATGGTCCTTACGGAGTCCCCAGCATCCTCTAGGACGTTTGAGAAAATAAGATTTTAACCTACCGGTGAATCTTTTTCTCGTAGTCCGTAGAGGATGCTGGGCGCCCATCCCAAGTGCGGACTACTTCTGCAAGACTTGTATATAGTTATTGCTTACATAAGGGTTATGTTATAGTTTCATCGGTTTTGGACCGATGATAGGTTGTTTTTTCATACTGTCAACTAGATAGTATATCACAAGTTATTCGGTGTGGCTGGTATGAATCTTGCCCTTGGATTAACTAAAATGCTTTCCTCGTACTGTCAGTCTCCTCTGGGCACAGTTTCTCTAACTGAGGTCTGGAGGAGGGGCATAGAGGGAGGAGCCAGTGCACCCCCAGAGTCAGTCTTTCTTAAAGTGCCCATGTCTCCTGCGGAGTCCGTCTGTCCCCATGGTCCTTACGGAGTCCCCAGCATCCTCTACGGACTACGAGAAAAAGATTTACCGGTAGGTTTAAAATCTTATTTTGCTTCAAGTACCAGAGTGCCGCTGTATTTTTTTCAAGATATATATATATATATATATATATATATATATATATATATATATATATATATATACATACAGTTGTGCTCATAAGTTTACATACCCTAGCAGAATTTGTGATTTTCTGGCCATTTGTCAGAGAATATGAATGATAACTCACAAACGTTTCCTTCACTCATGGGTAGTGGTTTGGTGAAGCCATTTATTGTCAAACAGCTGTGTTTACTCTTTTTAAATCATAATGACAACAGAAACTACCCAAATGACCCTGATCAAAAGTTTACATACCCTGGAGATTTTGGCCTGATAACATGCACACAAGTTGACATAAACTGGTTTGAACGGCTACTAAAGGTAACCATCCTCATCTGTGATCTGTTTGCTTGTAATCAGTGTGTGTATAAAAGGTCAGTGAGTTTCTGGACTTCTGAAAGACCCTTGCATCTTTCATCCAGTGCTGCACTGACGTGTCTGGATTCTGAGTTATGGGGAAAGCAAAAGAATTGTCAAAGGATCTGCGGGAAAAGGAATTGAACTGTATAAAACATTAAAGGGATATAAAAAGATATCCAAGCAATTGAGAATGCCAATCAGCAGTGTTCAAACTCTTAATTAAGAAGTGGAAAATGAGGGATTCTGTGGAAAGCAACTGCCAGGAAAATTGTTAGGGATGCAAAGAAAAATCCACAAATAACTTCGGCTGAAATACAGGACTCTCTGAAAGAAAAGTTTGTGAGTTATCATTCATACTCTGACAAATGGCCAGAAAATCACAAATTCTGCTAGGGTATGTAAACTTATGAGCACTGTGTGTGTGTATATATATATATATATATATATATATATATATATGTATATATGTATATATGTGTGTGTATGTATATATATATATATATATATATATATATATATATATACAATACCAAGAACCTAAACTTTAAATATAGCCACACTTTCTTTGGACAGCTGTCACTCAGCTGCCCTGCGTGCAGCAGCGGCGTTTGGTGGTGGTGAGCTGAGACAGGGAGCCGGGACAGCTAGTGTTGTGGGGGAGCTCAGCGGGGCCAGTGACAGCCAGGCAGTGGGGAGCTCAACGGCACCAGTGACAGCCAGGCAGCTGGGAGCTCAGTGGCGCCAGCGTTTGTCAGTGTGAAGCCTGGAGCCGGGGTGCCTTCACTCAGGTACACTGCTTGCGGCGCCGGCGTAGTGCAGCTGGGAGCCAGGAGCGCAGCACGCTGTTTTCGGTGGCAGGGAGCCCTTTTAAAATGTGGGGCCCAGGTTACTTACCCCCAGGGCACCCCCCTTAATCTGGCTCTGCATTTATTGCAATAAAGGTTAAAGTTATAGTCTATGGTAAGAATTATCCAAAATCAACTATGCCAGAGGTGCAAAATGAGTGTCTCTACTTCAGTAAGAAGACAAATATCCAACACAGTAAAAGATCCTCTGATTGGCCGATAAACACAATGGAGTATTCACAGAGCTGCAATTATGACATTACAACAGGCATCTTCCGAGCAACAGCAACAACATTATCATTTATAAATCTGTTTTCCTTTTTTTTGTCTGAACAGGTACCAGCAGAAAAAAGTTATTTTATCAGGGAGCAGCATAAACCGTCTTATTCAAATTTGTTAGCAATTGGGCAAAACCATGTGCACTGCAGGTGCGGCTGATCTAACTTGTGCTTACCGCTCGGCAGGGGGATGCGAAGCAGGTTGGTGCCAGACTAGAGAGGCGCTCTCCCTGCTCTACATCCCGCTGCTGAGTTCCCCCGCTGATGCTGGCTGCTGTGCTTGTCACACTCTTTGACAGGCAGCAGTGTCGGCATCATGAAGCCTCCTCTCCTCCTCCCCTGTCACAGACTTACCTCATAGTGCAGTGTGCTGGGAGGATCCAAAAGGGGGCGGGGCTACACGAGGGCCAAGCTGCTGCCTACACAGAAGGACGAGTTGCCAGACTTCTTCATGTAAGTGGCTGGAAAGAGTGAGTGAAAGTGTGTGTGAGTGTACAGTATCTGTATACATGTATGTGTGATTGTGCTAAATGTGTTTAATGTATGTACAGTATGTATGTGTGACTGCAGCATAATGTGTCTAAGCGTCACTGCTACAGGGGGCGCTGCGCCTTGTGTAAGCGTCACTGGTACAGGGGGCGCTGCGTGTGTAAGCGTCACTGGTACAGGGCGCTGCGTGTGTAAGCGTCACTGGTACATGGGGCGTTACGTGTGTAAGCGTCACTGGTACAGGGGGCGTTGCGTGTGTAAGCGTCACTGGTACAGGGGGCGTTACGTGTGTAAGCGTCATTGGTACAGGGGGCGCTGCGTGTGTAAGCGACACTGGTACAGGGGGCGTTGCGTGTGTAAGCGTCACTGGTACAGGGGGCATTGCGTGTGTAAGCTACACTGGTACAGGGGGCATTGCGTGTATACGCGTCACTGCTACAGGGGGCGTTACGTGTGTAAGCGTCACTGGTACAGGGGTCGTTGCGTGTGTAAGTGTCACTGGTACAGGGGGCATTGCGTGTGTAAGCTACACTGGTACAGGGGGCATTGCGTGTATACGCGTCACTGCTACAGGGGGCGTTACGTGTGTAAGCGTCACTGGTACAGGGGGCGTTACGTGTGTAAGCATCACTGCTGCAGGAGGCGTTACGTGTGTAAGTGTCGCTGCATCTTGTATAAGCGTCACTGATACAGGGGGCGTTACGTGTGTAAGCATCACTACTGCAGGGGGCGTTATGGAAGGGGTACAAATTTATAGTTTGCAGAGGGGGGCGACGAACACCCTAGCACCGGCCCTGCAGAGCAGTGACGTGTGGTGAGGTCAATGACTGGGGAGGCACTGGCTAACAAAACTGGATTTACACACTCACTGTGCCCCTACACACACACACACACACACACACACACACACACAATGTGCACCCATATACTGTACTCACTATGTTCCCATACACACACACACACACACACTGCGCCTCCATACACACTGAGCTCACACACACACTGTGCCCCCATACACAATGAACACACACACACACACACACACACACACACACACACACACACACTGTGGCCCTATACACACATATATACTGTGCTTCCATATACTCACTATGTTCCCGTATGCCCTCATACACACTGAGCTCACACACACACACACTGTGCCCCCATACACACTGAGCTCACACACACGCACACACTGTTACCCCCATACATACTGAGCTCACACGCACACTGTGGCCCTATACACACACACATATTGTGCTCCCATATACTCACTATGTTCCCATACACATACACTATGCCACCATACACACTGAGCTCACACACACAATGTGCCCCCATACACACTGAGCTCACACACACACTGTGTATATTGTGCTACCATATACTCACTATGTTCCCATACACACACACACACACACTATGCCCCCATACACACTGAGCTCCAACACACACACTATGCCCCCATACACACTGAGCTCCAACACACACACACACACACACACACACACACTATGCCCCCATATAGACAGCTGGACTCACCATCTCTGTAGAGCCAAAAAAAAATTGCTTAATTTTTTCGCAGTTTGGTCTCGCGCATGCGCACTACGGTCCATACGCATGCGCAGTCAATCAATGATCGGCCGTCTTGTGAATTCGCACAACAGCAATCAGGTCTGAATCAGGCCCAGAGTGAGGTAAAGTGGTTGGGCACAAAACAAAACAAAACCAAAGATGGTATTTATTATGCAGGGGACTATTAGCCTGTCTGTTCCTCTGACTTTACATTTTCTCTACTCTGCACCAAGCCAATTGCTAAGATACATTTACATTTTCAGATGATAAAGAAACTCTTCTATACAATATGATAAGCAAGAGAAAACAACCTTTCACAGGGTACGGATGTTGCAGGTGTTGCCAAGTACTTCTGGGCAATAGAGGCCAGCCTGCTGTGTGAGCATGCATGTTTGGACCACCACTTTAACTGACAGGACTCTGTACTGACTGTGAGCTCTGCTCTGTATCAACGCACATGGGGTTAATTCCAAGTTGATCGCAGCAGGATATTTTTTAGCAGTTGGGCAAAACCATTTGCACTGCAGGGGGGGCAGATATAACATTTGCAGAGAGAGTTAGATTTGGGTGGGTTATTTTGTTTCTGTGCAGGGTAAATACTGGCTGCTTTATTTCTCGAACATCCTAGTGGATGCTGGGGACTCTGTAAGGACCATGGGGAATAGACGGGCTCCGCAGGAGACAGGGCACTTTAAGAAAGAATTTGGATTCTGGTGTGCTCTGGCTCCTCCCGCTATGTCCCTCCTCCAGACCTCAGTTTGAATCTGTGCCCGGACGAGCTGGGTGCTGTTTAGTGAGCTCTCCTGAGCTTGCTATAAGAAAGTATTTTGTTAGGTTTTTTATTTTCAGGGAGATCTGCTGGCAACAGACTCCCTGCATCGTGGGACTGAGGGGAGAGAAGCAGCCCTACTCTCTGAAGCTAGGTCCTGCTTCTTAGGCTACTGGACACCATTAGCTCCAGAGGGATCGTACACCGGATCTCACCCTTTGTCGTCCAATCCCGGAGCCACGCCGCCGTCCCCCTCGCAGAGCCGGAAGACAGAAGTCGGGTGAAAGAAGCAAGAAGACTTCAAAATCGGCGGCAGAAGACTCCAGTCTTCAAACTGAGGTAGCGCACAGCACTGCAGCTGTGCGCCATTGCTCCCACACTACACCCACATACTCCGGTCACTGTAAGGGTGCAGGGCGCAGGGAGGGGCGCCCTGGGCAGCAATTAGGACCTCTTGGCAAAAGTTGGGCATATATACAGTTGGGAAGTGTTTATATGCATGAGCCCCCGCCATTATATTGTACAGAAACGCGGGACAGAAGCCTGCCGCTGAGGGGGCGGGGCTTCTTCCTCAGCACTCACCAGCGCCATTTTTTCTCCACCGCTCCCGTGAGAGGAAGCTCCCCAGGCTCTCCCCTGCAGATTCACGGTAGAAGAGGGTAAAAAGAGAGGGGGGGCACATAAATTAGGCGCAAAAACATATAATACAGCAGCTACTGGGTTAACACTAAGTTACTGTGTGATTCCTGGGACATATAGCGCTGGGGTGTGTGCTGGCATACTCTCTCCAAAGGGCCTTGTGGGGGAACTGTCTTCAAAAAGAGCATCCCCTGTGTGTGTGGTGTGTCGGTACGCTTGTGTCGACATGTTTGACGAGGAAGGCTATGTTGAAGCAGAGCTGGAGCAAATGAATGTGGTGTCTCCGCCGACACCTGATTGGATGGATATGTGGAAGGTTTTAAATGATAATGTTAATTCCTTGCATAAAAGGTTGGATAAAGCTGAAACCTTAGGACAGTCGGGGTCTCAGCCCATGCCTGATCCTATGTCGCAGAGGCCGTCAGGGTCTCAGAAGCGCCCACTATCCCAAATTGTTGACACAGATACCGACACGGATTCTGACTCCAGTGTCGATTACGATGATGCAAAGTTACAGCCTAAATTGGCTAAAGCCATCTGTTATATGATTATAGCAATGAAGGAGGTGTTGCACATCACAGAGGAAACCCCAGTCCCTGACAAGAGGGTTCATATGTATGGGGAAAAAAAGGCAGGTGGTGACCTTTCCCCCTTCACACGAGCTAAATGAGTTATGTGAAAAGGCTTGGGAATCTCCAGATAAAAAACTGCAGATTTCCAAACGGATGCTTATGGCGTATCCTTTACCGCCAACGGACAGGTTACGCTGGGAATCCTCTCCTAGGGTGGACAAAGCTCTAACACGCTTATCCAAGAGGGTAGCCCTGCCGTCACAGGATACGGCCACCCTAAACGATGCTGCGGATAGAAAGCAAGAGGGTACCCTGAAGTCCATTTATACACATTCAGGTACCTTACTAAGGCCGGCAATTGCGTCGGCCTGGGTGTGTAGTGCTGTAGCAGCATGGACGGATACCTTATCTGAGGAACTTGATACCTTGGACAAAGATACTATATTAATGACCCTGGGGCATATAAAAGACGCTGTCCTATATATGAGAGATGCTCAAAGAGACATTAGCCTACTGGGCTCTAGAATAAATGCAAGGTCGATTTCTGCCAGAAGGGTCCTGTGGACTCGGCAATGGACAGGCGATGCCGACTCAAAAAGGCACATGGAGGTTTTACCTTACAAGGGTGAGGAATTGTTTGGGGAGGGTCTCTCGGACCTGGTCTCCACAGCTACTGCTGGAAAGTAAATTTTTTTGCCATATGTTCCCTCACAACCTAAGAAAGCACCGTATTACCAAATGCAGTCCTTTCGTTCACAAAAAGGCAAAGTCCGAGGTGCGTCCTTTCTTGCCAGATGCAGGGGCAGAGGAAAGAAGCTGCTCAACACAGCTAGTTCCCAGGAACAGAAGTCCTCCCCGACTTTCACTAAATCCACCGCATGACGCTGGGGCTCCACAGGCGGAGCTAGGCCCGGTGGGGGCGCGTCTCCGAAATTTCAGCCACAAGTGGGTTCACTCCCAGGTGGATCCCTGGGCAATAAAGATTGTGTCTCAGGGATACAAGCTGGAATTCGAGGAGATGCCCCCTCACCGATACCTCAGATCGGCCCTGCCAGCTTCCCCCTTAGAGAGGGAAATAGTGTTAGCTGCAATTCACAAATTGTATCTTCAGCAGGTGGTGGTCAAGGTTCCCCTCCTTCAACAAGGAAAGGGTTATTATTCGACCATGTTTGTGTACCGAAACCGAACGGTTCGGTCAGACCCATATTGAATTTAAAATCCCTGAACATATACCTGAAAAGGTTCAAGTTCAAGATGGAATCGCTCAGAGCGGTCATCGCAAGCCTGGAAGGGGGGGGATTTTTTGGTGTCTCTGGACATAAAGGATGCATACCTTCATGTCCCCATTTATCCACCTCATCAGGCGTACCTCAGATTTGTGGTACAGGATTGTCATTACCAATTTCAGACGTTGTCGTTTGGTCTCTCCACGGCACCGAGAATATTTACCAAGGTAATGGCGGAAATGATGGTGCTCCTGCGAAAGCAAGGGGTCACAATTATCCCATACTTGGACGATCTCCTCATAAAGGTGAGGTCCAGAGAGCAGTTGCTGATCAGCGTAGCACGGCTGGATTCTAAATATTCCAAAGTCGCAGTTGATTCTTCCTTCCTTCCTTCCTTCCTTCCTGGGCATGATTCTGGACACAGACCAGAAGAGGGTTTATCTCCCGATGGAGAAGGCTCAGGAGCTCATGACACTGGTCAGAGACCTATTAAAACCAAAACAGGTGTCGGTGCATCACTGCACGCGAGTCCTGGGAAAGATGGTGGAATCATACGAGGCCATTCCTTTCGGCAGGTTTCATGCGAGGACCTTTCAATGGGATCTGTTAGACAAGTGGTCCGGATCACATCTTCAGATGCATTGGCGGATAACCCTGTCCCCAAGGACAAGGGTGTCTCTCCTGTGGTGGTTGCAGAGTGCTCATCTTCTAGAGGGCCGCAGATTCGGCATTCAGGACTGGGTCCTGGTGACCACAGATGCCAGCCTGCGAGGCTGGGGAGCAGTCACACAGGGAAGAAACTTCCAGGGCTTGTGGTCAAGCCTGGAGACATCACTTCACATAAATATCCTGGAGTTAAGAGCCATTTACAATGCTCTAAGCCAAGCAAGACCTCTGCTTCAAGGTCAGCCGGTGCTGATCCAGTCGGACAACATCACGGCAGTCGCCCACGTAAACAGACAGGGCGGCACAAGAAGCAGGAGGGCAATGGCAGAAGCTGCAAGGATTCTTCGCTGGGCGGAAAATCATGTGATAGCACTGTCAGCAGTGTTCATTCCGGGAGTGGACAACTGGGAAGCAGACTTCCTCAGCAGGCACGAGCTCCACCCGGGAGAGTGGGGACTTCACCCAGAAGTCTTCCACATGATTGTAAACCGTTGGGAAAAACCAAAGGTGGACATGATGGCGTCCCGCCTCAACAAAAAACTGGACAGGTATTGCGCCAGGTCAAGGGACCCTCAAGCAATAGCTGTGGACGCTCTGGTAACACCGTGGGTGTACCAGTCAGTGTATGTGTTCCCTCCTCTGCCTCTCATACCCAAGGTGCTGAGGATTATACGGCGGGGAGGAGTAAGAACTATTCTCGTGGCTCCGGATTGGCCAAGAAGGACTTGGTACCCGGAACGTCAAGAAATGCTCACAGAGGACCCGTGGCCTCTACCTCTGAGAAGGGACCTGCTCCAGCAGGGACCCTGTCTGTTCCAAGACTTACCGCGGCTGCGTTTGACGGCATGGCGGTTGAACGCCGGATCCTAAAGGAAAAAGGCATTCCAGACGAAGTCATCCCTACTTTGATAAAAGCCAGAAAGGATGTAACCGCAAAGCATTATCACCGCATCTGGCGGAAATATGTTGCGTGGTGCGAGGCCAAAAAGGCCCCGACGGAGGAATCTCAACTGGGTCGATTCCTGCATTTCCTGCAAGCAGGAGTGTCTATGGGCCTAAAATTAGGATCCATTAAGGTCCAGATTTCGGCCCTGTCGATTTTCTTTCAGAGAGAACTGGCTTCAGTGCCTGAAGTCCAGACGTTTGTTAAGGGAGTGCTACATATACAGCCTCCTTTTGTGCCTCCAGTGGCACCCTGGGATCTGAATGTTGTTTTGGGTTTCCTAAAATCACATTGGTTTGAACCACTCAACACTGTGGACTTAAAATATCTCACATGGAAAGTGGTCATGCTGTTGGCTCTGGCTTCAGCCAGGCGTGTGTCAGAATTGGCGGCTTTATCCTGTAAAAGCCCTTACCTGATTTTTCATACGGACAGGGCAGAATTGAGGACTCGTCCTCAATTTCTCCCAAAGGTGGTTTCAGCGTTTCATCTGAACCAGCCTATTGTGGTACCTGCGGCTACTAAAGACTTGGAGGACTCCAAGTTGCTGGACGTTGTCAGGGCCCTGAAAATATATGTTTCCAGGACGGCTGGAGTCAGAAAATCTGACTCGCTATTTATCCTGTACGCACCCAACAAGCTGGGTGCTCCTGCTTCTAAGCAGACTATTGCTCGCTGGATTTGTAGTACAATTCAGCTTGCGCATTCTGTGGCAGGCCTGCCACAGCCAAAATCTGTAAAAGCCCACTCCACAAGGAAGGTGGGCTCATCTTGGGCGGCTGCCCGAGGGGTCTCGGCTTTACAACTTTGCCGAGCTGCTACTTGGTCAGGGTCAAATACTTTTGTGAAATTTTACAAATTTGACACTCTGGCTGAGGAGGACCTGGAGTTTTCTCACTCGGTGCTGCAGAGTCATCCGCACTCTCCCGCCCGTTTGGGAGCTTTGGTATAATCCCCATGGTCCTTACGGAGTTCCCAGCATCCACTAGGACGTCAGAGAAAATAAGAATTTACTTACCGATAATTCTATTTCTCGTAGTCCGTAGTGGATGCTGGGCGCCCATCCCAAGTGCGGATTATCTGCAATACTTGTACGTAGTTATTGTTAACAAATCGGGTTATTGTTGTTGTGAGCCATCTATCCAGAGGCTCCTCTGTTATCATGCGGTTAACTGGGTTCATATCACAAGTTGTACGGTGTGATTGGTGTGGCTGGTATGAGTCTTACCCGGGATTCAAAATCCTTCCTTATTGTGTACGCTCGTCCGGGCACAGTATCCTAACTGAGGCTTGGAGGAGGGTCATAGGGGGAGGAGCCAGTGCACACCAGGTAGTCCTAAAGCTTTTCTTTTGTGCCCAGTCTCCTGCGGAGCCGCTATTCCCCATGGTCCTTACGGAGTTCCCAGCATCCACTACGGACTACGAGAAATAGAATTATCGGTGAGTAAATTCTTATTTTATTTGCAATTTAGATTGCAGATTGAACTCACGACGCCCAAATCTATCTCTCTCTGCACATGTTATATCTGCCCCCCCTGCAGTGCACATGGTTTTGCCTAACTGCTAAAAAATTTCCTGCTGCGATCAACTTGGAATTACCCCCACTGTTCTCAACTGAATCTTCCTCCTGTTCAGAATCAGACTCTGATGAAGCAGCCAATAAGGCTAGCTTTTTATTTGGTGGCTCTGATGTTGCTTTCACAGGTTTCTCTGCAACAATCCTCTGTCCATTGAGTGACTGGTGACTTGAGTGGTGACTGAGGCCCACCCTCTCAGCTCCAGGTATACACTTGAGGTCCTTGAATCTCTGGTCCAATACGGTAGCAATCTTCAGATATGCAATGTTGTCATTTTCCTTGCGTGTCTCCAGGTCTGTTTTGAATGTAGACTTGAATTTGACCACGTAGGCAGAGTCATCATCTGAGCTCTCCATCACCTGAGCGAGATAGTAAGAAGCACCACAGAGCATTAAACATACTTTTCTTCTCCCAGAAGTTCAGTCACATACCTGCAACAGAAAAATAAATAAAACTCATTTTATTGGGTACAGGAGACCGGTGATGAGAATGTTGGTTGTCAGGAGACCAACAGCGTCATCCCGTCATCCAGAATCTCAATAGTCCCTTAACCCTCCCTGCCTAGTGCCTAACCCTAAGACCCCACCTGTGGTGCCTAATCCTCGCTCCATGCAGCCTAACCCTAACCCTCCCTGCTCCCTAACTCCTCCTTCCCTGGCGGCATAGACACCTCCTTCGGTGTCTATGCAATTCTGGATGATGTGATCCCAGCTCGCATCTCCTGACCCTGTTCAAGATTTCGGCATCAGGGTTTCAAGAGGTGTCGGGATTCTGGTGTTGGGCTCTTGACGGCTGGGATGCCAAGTGCTGGCATCGGAACCACATCCCATTTATGTAAAATTTTTTACAGACAGGACAGTGAGAAAATGAAATATATGACGTACGTAAAATATACCTGCAGGGCTCCAGTACCATTTCCAACCACTGCAGTTTGTCCATTTCAGCTGTACTTGGCATGGCAATCTTGGTATTGTGGGGGTTATTCCGACCCGATCACACGCTGCTCTTCTTCGCAGCCATGCAATTGGGTTGGAACTGCGCATGCGCGGCAGCCGCATTGCGCAGCCTCGTTGCCTGGTGACAGCTGTCAACGGCGGCGACTGCAAGAAGATTGACAGGAGGAAGGCAGATCCAGGCATCAACTCACCGTTTTCGGGGCGTGGAGATCCGAACGCAGGTGTGTCGAGGCGTTTGGAGGGTGTATGTCTGACATCAATTCCGGGACCTGCAACGCTGAAGTGATCGCACACGGTGAATAAGTCTTACCCTAGTCTAGTTCTGCACAAAACTTTTTTGGCATAGCAGGGCTGCACAAGTGAATGCAGCCTTGCTATGCAAAAAAACTCCTCCATAGGCAGCGTCTACCTGATTGCACGGCCAGCAAAAAGTTGCTGCGTGTGGTCAGGTCAGAATGAGGACCTGTGTGTGGTGAGGACATCCCTCAGTGGCTGTATGTTTCTGCGGAAGCTTTTTACCATGTAAAGATTCGAATTCCACCTGGTTGAAACGTCTTGTATAAGCGACTTCTTCTTTTGTCCTAGTTCAGTTTGTTATTGTTCTAATTCTGCAGGACTTGTGTTTAAGGTCGCCCACAACTTTTCTGCAGGACATTGTCACATTGTCAAATGCTCTGTTCTGCAGAGATACTGTGGCAGAATGCTGGAGACTGTGTGCAATGCCGGGGACATGTTCAAAAGGTAGATGTCTTGCAGCAGCAATCATATTTCTTGCACTATCTGTGCTAAGTGTGCCGACTTTATATGATATGTTCCACTGCTGCGCAACATGAATAAAATGTTCCGCGCATGTTTCAGCAAAATGTCTCACTTCTGTTTTCGTTACAGTCAGAGCATGTGAATGCAGCTCCCATTGTCAATATAATGCACTGTAACTGTCCAGTTGTCTCCAGCGAGAGCAGCATGTGGTGCATGTTGTAACGCTATCACTTTTGTAGTCCTCTCCTTTTCATACAACTTGTGTATTCTTCTTGTGCTGGTACGTCTTGAGGGAGGCTCATAGGTACCATAATTTGTTGCGAACCTAAGAACGTTCCTCAGAGCGACATCAATACTAATCGGCCTGCAGTTTATAGCTATCCATTTCGCTATGGCATTTGTTAGCTTGTCTTGCTTTTGTTTATCTATACTTCTCCCATATGCTGCATCCAACGTAGTCTGCCGAAGCCTCCCTCCACTGTTTGTTTGGGTGGGTGATTTGCTGGCATCAACGGTGTGTATTGCATTTAGGTGATACTTCAGACTTGAAGTACTCTGGTGATGACAAAATTAAACTTTGCAGTGGTTACAAATAACTTTATCAACTCTGCAGTCTGGAAGAGATTTAAAATGAAAATGCCCATGTAAGATTGTGGTACCTTCTCCATTTTCTCATTTCTGTGAGAAAAATAAAAATAAAAAAACGTAAAAAATTTATTTACAGAGGGGGCGTGGCTTGCAATTTAACTGATAGGACGTGTCCCAGGAAAGCTCCTGCACACTTTTGTCTTAAAAACCCCTTAAGTGCCAGACTAACTCTGTTTAATTTATCCCCAGGGCACTCTTATGCTACCCTTACTGCCCTGTATCTAACGGAGGTGAGCTGCGGAGTCGGAGTGTGAGTTAATCCCATACTTGCAGGTTGCTGCCTCCCTCCCGAGGTGAACCGGGACCTATATTTTAGGGACTTCCGACCGGTTTCCTGCGTGGTCTGACTGCTGTGTGCCACCACACAGCTTTAACTTCCTATACACACCCCGTCTGTGAAGCCTTACCGGGAGCTGCGACGGTGAGACTGAGCCCCTGGAGCTGCGATCCCAGTGCCGAGACAAACTGCGGCCCTGCTCGCGGGGACCCGGTGCTGGCGGCCATCTTGGTAGAGGCGGGCAGTGGACTCCGGGCGCCGCGCTCACACGGGCGGCACCCATTAGCTGCAATCCTCTTGCCAACAGTGCCTAGCTGAGGGCTGCGGGGACGGCATATAGCCCCCGGACTGGCGGATCGCGGACAGCAGCAGGCCGAGGTGAGGCCCGCTGGAGAGTGGCAGCCATCTTGGAGAGTGCGCGGTGGGCACTCATGCTGTAATGACCCTGCAGTATACTGGTGGTATATAATCATAACCTGGAACAGCCTACACTTTATATTTACTGGGCACAGGCTTGTGCAGTGCATTCAGTGCCTCATACCTCTCACTGTTACCCAGTATTTTATCGACATTGTCTGGATCTCACTCACTGCACTGTGTGCCAGAGCCCCCTGCTGTTGGTTCTTCTATTGCATCTCCCTCACCTATTACACAGATTCTGGACGCTCTCCTGTAAATCCCTTTCCTGGTTTTAATAGCTTAATACAGGCATTCCCAACCACGGTCCTCAAGGCACACCAACAGTGCAGGTTTTAGTGATATCCAGGCTTCAGCACAGGTGACTTAATTAGTAGCTTAGTTATTTTGATTTAACCATCTGTGCTGCAGCCTGGATATCACTAAAACCTGCACTGTTGGTGTGCCTTGAGGACCGTGGTTGGGAATGCCTGGCTTAATAGAACCTGGGACATTCAAATGATGTGCATTCACTGATGCCTGATTTCCCCCCTACCCAAAACAATTGATGTGACCGTTCCGACCTAGTGGACCTTCATTGTAATCTGTCCCTAAACTGGCACTTCTATTTTGAATGAACCATTTTTGATACACCAGTGGTCGCTGTTACCCACGGCTGCAATATTGCCTCTCTGTCTTAGCTACCTATACAGTCTGGCCCTGGTGTTCCTCGCAGCTGCGATGGTCTCTGGATGAATAACACCCCATGGTCGGCCTGACCGCCTCATAACCCACCTGTGTCAATTCCCAATCTCTGCCCCACCGCTCCTTCCCCCTCTCTATTGCACCTTTATTGGAGAAGATAGACCTCTCCCCTGCCTGCATTCATTATGTCACAAAGGAACAAGAAAGCTCCCCAGGCCTCCGCAAACTTCTTCGGCAGCAAGGCTAAGGGTCCCCAGAACATGGTGCACTCCCCGGAGTCCCCTTCATCACCACGTTCTTTGGATTTGGGTATTGACCCTCAGATGCAAGCAGTGATGTCTGGCCTCCTGGAAGGCGTGCAAACAGCCTTTAAATAAGAACTGTCCAAAGCTGTCTTGGATTTCAAAACGGAGATTGCCTCGCTTGGAAATCGTACGGATGCTTTGGAGACGAAGACCAATGACTTACGTCGCTCACAACTGCGTCTAGACCACGAACTCTCGAGGCTCCATGCTGAAGTTGAGACCCTGAAGGAGCGCCAAGAGGACCAAGAGAATCGATCCCGTCGCAATAACTTGCGAAAACGTAATGTGGCCGATTCAGTCGAGAGCTTTACGTTGCCCTCCTTCCTGAAAGACCTTTTCCAGCATTTGGTCCCGGACTTGTCTGATGAAGATTGCCTCTTTCATAGGGCACACCGGGCCCTGCGGGCCAAACCTTCAACATCACAACCCCCTCGGGACATTATAGCCCGCCTCCATTATTACCGCTCGAAGGAAAATATAATTGCTTCCGTCTGGAATTCCTCTGATATATCCTTCCGGGGCATGCAACTGCAGATTTACCAGGACTTGGTGGCCTCGACCATTCAGAAACGACGGGACCTCCAACCGATTACTAGGCTTCTACGCCAACACCAAATTCGATATCGCTGGGGATTCCCCTTTCAGTTGCAGCTTTCTTTTAATGGCATCAACTATGCAATTAAGACCCTGGCACAAGGGCAGGAACTGCTTCGCAAGCTTGATCTTCTTCCAGAATCACAACGACCCCGTCCGCCTCAGCCGGACTGGACGAGAGTGTCTCGCCATAGGGGTGAAGATGATGCTCCCCCCTCATTGCCTGCCCTCTTTTCTGCTATTGGTTTCTCTATGCCATTACACCAATTTGCTGGAGGTTCCTCCTGGACTGGACTGACCATCCCTGGTTCTTTGGACCTCCTTTGTTTCATTTTATATGTTGATTTATATTTCGCCTTTAATGTTCTATGCCTAATGACAATAGTTTCTTTGAGTACTGAGGGCCCTCCACGGAGCTGGTTGACCTGGTCCCTGCTCCGTGGACCCCCCTGGTTTATTTCAGGCACTTTCTATGATCATTCTTTAAATGTTCCACCTGTTATGTCTCCTATTGTACATTTTGCCTTCATGGTCACAAGATGACCGGTCATTTTGCGGTTTGGTCCTACGATGCCTAACCTACTATGTGGACCACATGTTGTTGCTATTCTATTCCCTTTGATGTCCCCCTTCCCTCTCCTTCCTTCCCATTTCTCCCCCTTCCCCCCTCTTTTTTTCTCCTCCCTCCCTACCTCTTCCTTCCCCTCCAGACACAGGTTTTATCTTCGTGTTTTATACTTTTTTGGCCTTGGCTATTTTGTTCTTGGTCAGGCCGCACAGCCTGATATGGTGGTTCGTGCCACTACCCCCATGTTCCCTGCTTTGAATACTTTATTGATTAGGTTTTTATTTTGTTTGGCGGTCCTGTTGCGGGCCCCATTGCTACAGGGTTTCAGCCCGAATGGGCTTTTTTTCCTCTCTTCTTGCTTTTCTTTACTTTCCTTCTGTGGCCTTCTTTTCTCTCACTACCCTTTTCACTTGCCCTTATTTTTTTATGGGTAGTTGGGTCCCAGGAGGCCTTTGTTTTTGTACCCCTTTCTTTTATGACTCTCAATGTGATGGTGTTACTCAGGCCATCATGCCCCTTAAGATATCCGTTAATGTAAATGGCCTCAACTCCCCAAAAAAACAGACAGTGCTCCTGGGCGCCCGTAGACGTGAGAAAGCTGATGTAGTTATTCTTCAAGAAACTCACCTTACGGGCTTCCATACACAACTCCGCGGCAGGCAATGTACACAAACTTTCTTTGCTTCAGCAGATTGTAAAAAACGCGGGGTTGCAATTTTAATTAATCGTCACGTTCCATTTACACATAGTAAAACTGTGGCGGATCTAGACGGTCGGTACTTGATGGTTATTGGTACCCTCCGTTCAGAAGTCCTGACATTTATTTCTGTATATGCTCCTAACCAGGATCAGCCTCTGTTTTTCCATTCCCTTTTCCGTCACATCGGCAAGGTTGCACAGGGCCACATTGTATTGGGTGGGGATTTTAACACCATTCTTGACCCCATTTTAGATAGGACTGGTCCCCCCTTGCCTCTAGAGCTTCGCGTATGCTTGCAGCCTCCCTTAAGTTTCACGACCTCCGGGACTCGTGGCTTCTCTGCCACTCTGTAGCCAGAGACTATACCCACTATTCGGCCCCGCATCAGCACTACACCCGGATCGATATGTTACACATTTCGTCCTCCATTGCCTCTAGAATTACTGACGCGGGAATAATCCCTTTCACTTGGACTGACCATTCCGGTGTTTACGTTCTCATGGATCTACATCATTCCACACACACTGTTCGCAAATGGCCATTCGATGAATCTCTGTTGCTTAACCCGTCAGTCTCCATGGAAATACAAATGGCGATAGAACAATATTTTACTGAGAATATCACGCCTGATGTCTCTTCTAGTATCATTTGGGAGGCTCATAAGTCCACCTTGAGGGGTCTCCTTATGGCACGGACCTCCTCGCTGTGCAAAAAAGCGACGCAGGAGATACACTTGTTAGAATCTCAAATAGTTACTCTAACCACCCAGCATAAACTAACTTCCTGCCCTGCTTTACTTACACAAATCACTAATTTACAAGGCCAACTGAACGCGCTTTTGTCCCGTCGTGCGGCTCTCATTCTGCAAAAATTAAATCAGAAATTCTATGACAAGGCGGACAATTTAGATTCCCTGCTGGCGAATATATTGCGACATAAACATGCGACTGGCGCAATTGACAAATTGTATTACCAGTGAGCCTACTTACAACCCTAAACAAATGGTTGATGGGTTTAAGGACTACTATAACTCTCTCTTTATAACTTGACGACCCCAACGCATTCCCCTTCCCTCGACCCGAAGAGGTTACGTTCCTACCTGTCCTCGACCCCTCTGCCGGGCATCTCCACAGCTCAATTAGACACACTAAATCAGGATATCTCAGTAGAGGAGACGTTAACAGCCATGAAATCCATGCGGTCCTCACCCGCCCTCGGCCCTGACGGTTTCACGGCACACTATTATAAATACTTTGCTAAAGTATTAGCCCCTCACCTTACTGCCCTCTTTAACCAGATCTTGGGGGGCGCATCCTTTGCTCCGGCAACTACTCAAGCTGATATCGTTGTGATCCCTAAGCCTGACAGAGACCCTACTCAGTGCGGTAATTATAGGCCCATTTCATTGCTCAATGTCGATTTGAAAATGTATGCAAAAATCCTAGCTTTGAGATTGGCCCCCTTTTCTCTCTGTACTGGTACATCCCGATCAGGTTGGATTTATTCCAGGCCGACAGGCCTCTGATAACTCTAGAAGGGCCATTGATATTATCAGTTCTATCCACCAACAAAAGTCCTCTTCCCTGTTGCTAGCCCTGGATGCGGAGAAGGCGTTTGATCGCATTTCATGGCCCTTCGCTGTTCTCCAACGCATGGGCTTTTCCGGTAAGTTTTATGATGGTGTCTCGGCACTGTATCGCAACTCCTCAGCGCGGGTCTCTGTTAATGGGGTCCAGACAGGGATGCCCACTCTCGCCCTTGATTTTTGCCCTCGTCATGGAGCCTTTAGCGGCCAGGGTTCGTCTCAACTCGAATATTACAGGGATTCAAATCGGCCACACGGAACACAAAATTGCACTTTATGCTGACGATGTACTGGTTTCTCTTTCAGTCCCGACATCGTCACTCTCTCCTCTCCTCTCTGAGATTGACCTCTATTCGCAATACTTGGGTTATAAGATTAACGCTACTAAAACAGAAGTACTCGATTTTTACATTACCCCTGCGTCTAGGTCACAACTTGAATCAACATTCCCATTTTCCTGGCATAACTGAAAACTCAAATACCTAGTTACTTAACCCACAGACACCATCAACTCTTTCAAGCGAACTTCCCACGTCTTTTGGACCGAACTCGCTCGGATCTCCAAACTTGGTCCTCCTATTTCATTTCATGGATTGGACGTGCCAATTCTGTAAAGATGAATGTTCTTCCCAGACATATTTATCTTTTCCAGACGCTCCCGATCTATGTTCCCCCCTATGTTTTTAAATTCTTGCAGCATCAAACTTCCCATTTTGTTTGGGCCAATAAACACCGTAGAATTAAACTCTCGCTGCTACAACGGCCTTCCAGGAGTGGAGGCTTAGGCATACCCAATTTTAAATACTATTACCACGCAGCTCAGATGGCATCCTGTGTTCAGTGGTATGGTCCGTTCTTTATACATTTTGGATCTTGTAGTGAGGAAACATCAATTGGCCCCTAACCCATCCCCCTCCTACCTCTGTTCCATAACCCTGCCTTCCCTCCGGGAATGGTAAAATCTGCTTTCAGACTCTGGAAACAGGGAAATGTTGCCTTTCTCAACGACATTGCCTCTAGTACATCCTTTCCTTTGTTTACCCAGATTCAGATACAATACTCTCTCCCTCATAGTGAATTTTTTCGCTACCTTCAACTTACACACTTTCACTCCAGGGTTCATACCACTCTCTCTTCTAGGCCTCGCACCACTCTTGAAAATATATGTATGCGACGCGCTTCTACGAAAGGTCTTATATCAGATCTCTATGCTTTGCTATTGCAGGGCTCTGCTACTTCCAGAGATCACAGAGAATTGGCCTGGGAGAGAGATCTGGGTGTCACTTTGGATGAGGAGGAATGGGGTGAAATTTGGAGTAATGCGTCCTCTAGCTCTATCTGTGTTAGGGTAAAGGAAAATGTGTATAAACTGTTATACCGTTGATAATGTCAGTATTATCTTAGACCGCAAAGCTATACCCCTTTGTACACTATTACCGTTGAGCCGCTATGGCCGCTAGACTACGTGCACGTGCTACGCACTTTGTACGCTATTTGCGTACAGAGTCCTGCACGTGGTACGCACTTGGCGTACGCACGCTGTGCTGAGTGTACGGAGTACACACAGCGAGCGCACACACAATTGATAACCTTTAAACCTTGTTAATGATACAATGTAATGATATGCTTATACTTTAAACCTTTGGCAGCAAAGTACTGCAACGATGTTATACCTTTAAACCTTAAGTAGCGCTGGCGATACAAAGTACCCGCAGTGCGTACACCTTATCAATGCTATACACCTTATACAAGTAAATCTACTTTAAAGCCCATGCAGGAAAGTGAAAACACAACACTGTTTGTAGTTGAAACCACAGGGTTCTAAGGCCACCGTGGATTGATTCCAAAAGATAAAAACAATACAATTTATACACTACAGGCTAACAAGTAAATCTAAACAGAATAATGGCTACAGAGAATGTACGTACGTGAGAATATTCGCAAGCGCAACCCGAATCCGGTCCTCCACTGGTCATACAGATAGCGTTTAGAGTCTTCTGACCGGCCAGGCAACAATGGTCCTTATATACACAACATGCATACACAATACAATGGTCACTGTAATCTCATTGTTCATTGGACACAGAGATATGTCTCCACATTACAGCAAAGGTCATAGGTGGATTTGAAAAGGTGGGCGATGTCCCTTCCAACTGCTCTTGTGGGTGGTATCCTCCGGATTCCCGCCGCATATGTAATTTACAGTAAATACAGTTAATGTTCATAATCTACTTTTGCACATAACTATACGCAGGAACAAGCGATCTTTAACTAACACCGGAATGTTACCCTCAAAATACCCTACAGCTGGACACTAGACATCACCTTCCAACCTTTATCTGACCCTTCTTATCATGCAAAGGCGACTCTCTCTGTCCAGGAACTGTTTAAACTAATAATACTCGCTGACATGGTCTAGGGGAACTATATCTAAAATATACGCTATTTGGGTTAAATATGCAATGTTCTAATAACACGCTACACGCTCACAAACTCCGCCGTAAATACCCAAATCATGCGCATGATCGCCGGAGCGATCTTACGCAACTTGCGGATATGTGCATGCACGGCGGACTGAGTGCACGAGCAGCGGGCATGTGCATGGGGTTAGTACAAGACATATGCATTATGATATTTTTCGACTTTGACAGTCCACCCTTTGGCAGTCAATAATAACTGCCACTATCTAAACATTAAACAGAAAAATATACAATACAATACCTATAAATGATTGGGTGGTAGGAGGAGAGGAGTAAGCAGGAAATGTATGACCTAGTGGAATAGTAAAAGCATGTATGTATGAACTTCATGTCTGAGGGGCATGTATCATTGTGCCATACATGTTCTAGATAAGCTTCGAGGTATTGCGAAGTATACATTAAATCCTTCTTATCCCGTATTAAGGGTCTGTAAGTGGGCCAACAAACACTACCTAATTCTTTTCGGCTCCTTGTTTCAACAAATGGGGTGCACATTTAGTTGATGATACATGGAGGGGGAAAAACATGTAAATGCTAATATGTGGATATCACCTGTCGACTATGTGTGATACTACCTGAAGATTGTAGAGATGAAGATAAGAAACATATCACAAATACATTCACATAATAATGTGTGCAATCGTCCTTGGGTGTTCGTTGAAGTATTGTCCGTGTGGATGTATCTTTGCTGTGAGTGTCCATCAAAGTCTTTCAAAGTCTTTAGTGTGTCCATCAAAGTCCTTTCCGAATGGATGTATCGTTCATCAAAGTTCCTTCCGAATGGATGTATTTTTGCTTGGGAGAAAAACAAAGGAGAAACGGGTGAAAGAAACGGACCGTGGAATCACGTCTTATCACAACATTGTCTCAATTGATGGGTCCAGTTTGTGTAACAACGCCCCCGCTCCTCAAACTCATCACTTTGGTACTGCGCTTGCACCGTGTTAAAAATCGAACACATCTAAATATCAAACCAATCATTACGACGACTCCCAGGATACAAAGGAGAAACTTTCCTACACTCACGATAACATTTTGAGCCAATTCTCCTAAACCAGATAACCAATTGCGTGGGTTCAACCATGAGACCCAGACGGTCAGTTCATTACTCACAGCAGTCAGGGTAAGGTTGTGTCTCCTTCGGAACTCCCATTTCAACTGCAAGATATCGTCCATCTTTTGATCTATGACCTCGGTTTGGTCATCAGTGCTGTTTGTAATATACGTGCAGCACTTCACACCATACTGAGTTGCTAGGGTGACACAGTACCCGCCTGTCACCGCTGTGATGTAATTGAGAACCATCCTGTGCTGGATCAGTTCCGTTTTGTAAGCTTGCAATTCCCTCCCAGTATACCTGAAGGTGTCATCATACATCTCGGTGATATTGTCTATCAGGTTCGCTAGCGCATGAATATACCTAAAATGTATAATTCCCCTGGCGGTACGGGTGATATCTAACGCAAGTAGGAATTGAATCCCGGTGGATTCGTGGATCAAATCAGAGGCTGCGTGCTCTGTCCTATCTATAAGGTGTCTCTTAACGATGTGTTCATAATGAGTGTGTCAGACTTGGTTTTGTCTGTGTCCCCGGAGGGGGCGCTAGTGGGTCAGTGGAGGTAGGAGGGAGAAAGTGAGGAGGCTGGATTAAGTTTCTGCGCATGGGCGCAATGATGTTTATTAACACAAAGTTCACAAAAGGCAGCAGAAATAAACAATAAGGAATGCAATGTCAATGGTACAGCGTGGAAGCTGAAAGTCTATGGCAACAGAGATATGACAATGGATAGATGATAACTGATGAATGACAACTGATGAATGATAACTTGATAGATGATAATCTGGTATGGGAACCAGAGCAGTTTAAAACATGGAGCCAGCAGAGATGGTAACATACAGCAAACCTGGTAGCAGAGGCAGGAGACTGGCAACGTTCACAGTGCAGGTGATGAGGCACAAGCAGCAAGCAAGCTGCATCACAGGTGAGGAGATGGAATGCACCTGGAGCGAGTCTCTACTGCTAGGCTGAAGCACACTGAGTTGGTGATTAGTGTGAAGCCTGTAAACAGAAGCAGGTGTTGCTGAGGCTTGTAGTTCCACGGAGCTGTAGAGGATAACCTGGAGCACAAAGTCACAGGTAGGTAACCAGGAACACGGAGATATAGGCAGGTAACCAGGAACACGGAGGAACAGGTACCAGATCCAGACACATGGGTCGCAGGAGTGACACAAAGTTCAGGATAACCACAGGCTCACCCTGCAGCTCCTGATATACCCCCTGGTGTGCAGGCATTGGTTGGAGTGGGAAAAGGAGGTGCGGCCAAGCACCGGATTGGCCGCCGTACTCTGACCGATGGAGACTGTCATGGCGGCGCCCATGCCGCGGCCCGGCAGGAACGCGGCGTGCACACACCCGCTGTCACAGGAGCGCTCCTAGGCCCAGGATGACGTCTGACGGCAGAGGTGCGGATGACAGCAGAACATAGAGACCCCGGACGGAGTCCGCACCGACGGACAGATGTCACTGTGGTGAGTCGATTCCTGACAGTACCCCCTCCTTTAAGGGTGGGCACTGAACACCCACGTGGCTTGGAAGGATGAGTGCTGTGGAAGACACGGACCAACCTTGGAGCATGGACATCTGACGAATTCACCCAACTTCTCTCCTCCGGACCATAACCGGACCAGTCGATAAGATATTGTAGACGACCGTACCGGCAACGGGAATCCAGAATCTTCTTTATCTCGAACTCCACGCCCCGCTGAGTTCGAATTTTGGGGCCGACTGGAAGAGCTCTTTGGAAGCGATTCAGGACTAATGGTCTGAGGAGAGAGACATGAAAGGCATTAGGTATTCGTAGCGAAGGTGGTAACTTAAGCTTGTAGGCCACAGGACTGATGACTCTGTCAATAGAAAAGGGACCGATGAAACGTGGTGCGAATTTCATTGACGGGACTCTAAGACGGAGGTTCCGAGTAGAAAGCCAAACCTTGTCACCAGGTTTCAGGCTAGGGACTGCACGTCTTTTGCGGTCAGCAAAGAATTTATACCGGCTGGAGGCCTTCTTGAGGGAAGCATGAATCTTCCTCCAGGTTGAAGAAAACTGACTCAGGACAGCAGTGGCAGCAGGAACATCAATGTGAGGGAGTTCTTGGAAATCTGGAACACGAAGATGTTGTCCATATACAGCAAAGAACGGAGTTGTCTCAGTAGCGGTGTTGTAGCGGAAGTTGTGGGCAAATTCGGCCCACGGGAGCAGATCCAACCAGTCATCTTGAGAAGATGAAACATAAAGTCTTAAAAGGTTTTCCAATTCCTGGTTTACCCTCTCTGTCTGCCCATTCGTCTGAGGGTGGTAAGCTGACGAGAACTTCAGTTTAACTTGCATGGCAGAACAGAGAGCTCTCCAAAACCTCGCTACAAACTGAACACCTCGGTCGGATATTATTTCCGAGGGTAGTCCATGTAGACGGAAAATCTCCCGTAGGAAGATTTGGGCGAGTTTTGGGGCAGAAGGGAGACCCTGGAGAGGAACGAAATGGGCCATTTTGGTAAATCTATCCACCACAACCCAGATGGTATTATATCCTTGAGAAGGGGGCAGGTCGGAGATAAAATCCATGGACAGATGTGACCAGGGGCGACTGGGAACAGATAATGGTTGTAACTGACCTGCTGGAGACTGACGAGGAGTCTTGTGCTGCGCACACTTAGGACAGGATGCCACGAAATCTTTGATGTCAGCTTTCATCTTCGGCCACCAGTACGTCTCAGAGAGGAACTTGAAGGTTTTCAGGATACCAGGATGTCCAGTGAACTTGGACTGATGAGCCCAAGACAACAACTTGGGACGGAGTTCTGGGGAAACAAAAGTCTTACCAGGAGGAGGAGCAGGAGAAACTTGAGATGCGGCAAATACCACTGGACTCAGGATGGAATGCGGAACTGAGTCAGACGTTTCCTCTTCGGACTCCATAGATCGGGATAAGGCGTCAGCTTTAATATTCTGAGAACCTGGGCGGAAATGAAGCTTAAAGTTAAAACGAGAGAAAAACATAGCCCACCGGGACTGGCGAGGATTAAGGCACTGGGCTGCCTTTAAATAAAGCAGATTCTTATGATCCGTATAGATGTTGAACGGATATTTGGCCCCTTCCAGGAGATACCTCCATTCCTCAAGGGCCAGCTTGATCGCTAGTAGTTCTTGATCTCCAATGGAATAGTTAGCTTCTGCAGGGAGGAATTTACGAGAATAGAATCCACAAGGGTGAATCTTTCCATCAGTTCCCTTCTGGGAGAGAACAGCTCCAACTCCTACCGTAGAGGCATCCACCTCCAACTCGAACGGCTTGTTTACATCTGGTTGAGACAGAACTGGAGCAGACATAAAGGCCAGCTTGATCTTTTGGAATGCCGCTAAAGCTTCTTCTGACCAGTTGGAATGATCTGCCCCTTTCCGAGTTAAGTTGGTAATAGGAGCGATGAGAGTTGAGAATCCTCGAATAAACTTCCTATAGTAATTGGCGAATCCCAGGAATCGCTGAATAGACTTGAGAGAATTTGGAATGGACCAATTGGCAATGGCTTCCAACTTTGTCGGGTCCATCTGGAGATCCGATCCGGAAATTATATACCCCAGGAAGGGTATAGAGGAAACTTCAAAGGTGCACTTGGACAGTTTATCGTAGAGCTGGTTCTCACGAAGACGTCGGAGGACTTCACGGACTTGTAGACGATGAGAGGAGAGGTCTTGGGAGAAGATGAGGATATCATCCAGATAAACCACAAGATACTTGTACAGAACGTCACGGAAGATTTCGTTCACAAAATGCTGGAACACTGCTGGGGCATTACTTAACCCGAATGGCATTACCAGGTACTCGTAATGACCATCTCGAGTGTTAAAAGCTGTCTTCCATTCGTCACCACTCCGGATTCTGATGAGGTTGTAGGCACCGCGGAGATCTAACTTAGTGAAGATGCGGGCTCCCTTAACTCTGTCAAACAATTCGGTGATGAGTGGTAATGGATAGCTATTTTTGATGGTAATGTCATTGAGACCCCGGTAGTCGATGCATGGACGTAATCCTCCATCCTTTTTCTTAACAAAGAAGAAGCCCGCACCAGCGGATGAAGATGAGGGACGGATAAATCCTTTCTGTAAGTTCTCCTTGATGTAGTTGCTCATCGCTTCAGTCTCAGGAACGGACAACGGATAGGTACGCCCCCTAGGTGGTTTCTTGCCGGGAATGAGGTCAATGGGGCAATCCCACTCTCTATGGGGCGGCAGAACGTCAGCGGCTTTTTCACTGAAGACGTCAGAGAAATCTTGGTAAGCCGCAGGAAGACTTGACTGGGTTTTAACTTCAGTAGACTTGATTGGACAAACTTGGGCTAAACAGGCCTGGCGGCAATGTGAACCCCAGGAAGTAAGTTGTAAAGTAGACCAATCAATCTGTGGATTATGTAGTTGGAGCCAGGGCATACCCAAAACGACCTCTTGGGTTGCCTGAGGAATAACTAAGAACTTTATTAATTCTGAGTGCAGGAACCCAACTCCCAGAACTACTGGTACAGTTTGGTGAGAGATATTCCCCTTGGAGATTCGGCTACCATCTACAGCAGTAATGTAGACTGGATATGAGAGTTCACAGACAGGCAAACAAAACTTATCTACCGCAGCTTGAGTGATGAAGTTTCCTGCGGCTCCACAGTCCACTAACGCAGATGCAGATTGAAGACCAACCGAAGTTTCTAAAGTCACGGGAAGGATAAGGTCTTGATTTGAAGGAGCTTGTCTAGAAGATCCCAACTTGACTCCTCCTTTACAAGTCAGGATCTGGCGTTTCCCGAACGCACTGTACAAGAATTAATCTGGTGACCTGCAGCCGCACAATAAAGACACAGTCTCTCACGAAGTCTTCTTGACCGCTCCTCAGGAGTTAGGCGGGACCTATTTATTTGCATAGGCTCATCAGAAGGTGGAGGCTGAAATTGTACAGAAGGTACCATTCTTGACCTGTGCGGCTCACTATGAGCACGTTCACTGTTGCGTTCGCGAATGCGAGAGTCCAACTTGATGCACAGGGAAATTAAATCAGACAATTGCTCAGGGAGATCGCGGGTTGCCAGTTCATCCTTGATCCGATCTGAAAGACCATGCCAGAAGGCTGCTACCAGGGCTTGATTGTTCCGCTGAATCTCTGCGGCTAACGTCTGGAACTGGATGACATACTGTCCCATACTACGGGTACCTTGACGAAGTTGAATAAGATCTGCAGAGGCTGACGTTGCACGACCCGGCTCGTCAAAGATTCGTTTGAAGGTTGACACGAATTCAGCGTAGTTGTTCATCAGAGGATCAGCACGTTCCCACAGAGGAGACACCCAACTCAAGGCAGAACCAGAGAGCAGTGAGATGATGTAGGCAACCTTGGATCTTGGCGTGGGGAAATTGTGTGATAATAATTCGAACTGGATTTCACATTGGTTAAGAAACCCGCGACATAACTTTGGGCTGCCATCATACTTGCTAGGCACGGGCAGGTGCAAGCGTGACACTGGAGCTGATGCAGCCGGCATAGAAGAACTCACAACACTTGCAGGCGCTGGAGTAACTGGAACTGAAGTAGTAGGTACACTAGGCAGGGTTTGCTGTAGTGTATCAATCCGGGAGGACATCCCTTGCAGGAACTGAAACATCTGCTGCTGCACAGCCTCTTGACCATCCAAGCGGGAGACCAGATTTTGTAAGGCCTCTACCCCACACTCCGACCACCGTCCGAGTCCATCGATCCTGAACTTACTGTCAGACTTGGTTTTGTCTGTGTCCCCGGAGGGGGCGCTAGTGGGTCAGTGGAGGTAGGAGGGAGAAAGTGAGGAGGCTGGATTAAGTTTCTGCGCATGGGCGCAATGATGTTTATTAACACAAAGTTCACAAAAGGCAGCAGAAATAAACAATAAGGAATGCAATGTCAATGGTACAGCGTGGAAGCTGAAAGTCTATGGCAACAGAGATATGACAATGGATAGATGATAACTGATGAATGACAACTGATGAATGATAACTTGATAGATGATAATCTGGTATGGGAACCAGAGCAGTTTAAAACATGGAGCCAGCAGAGATGGTAACATACAGCAAACCTGGTAGCAGAGGCAGGAGACTGGCAACGTTCACAGTGCAGGTGATGAGGCACAAGCAGCAAGCAAGCTGCATCACAGGTGAGGAGATGGAATGCACCTGGAGCGAGTCTCTACTGCTAGGCTGAAGCACACTGAGTTGGTGATTAGTGTGAAGCCTGTAAACAGAAGCAGGTGTTGCTGAGGCTTGTAGTTCCACGGAGCTGTAGAGGATAACCTGGAGCACAAAGTCACAGGTAGGTAACCAGGAACACGGAGATATAGGCAGGTAACCAGGAACACGGAGGAACAGGTACCAGATCCAGACACATGGGTCGCAGGAGTGACACAAAGTTCAGGATAACCACAGGCTCACCCTGCAGCTCCTGATATACCCCCTGGTGTGCAGGCATTGGTTGGAGTGGGAAAAGGAGGTGCGGCCAAGCACCGGATTGGCCGCCGTACTCTGACCGATGGAGACTGTCATGGCGGCGCCCATGCCGCGGCCCGGCGGGAACGCGGCGTGCTCACACACCCGCTGTCACAGGAGCGCTCCTAGGCCCAGGATGACGTCTGACGGCAGAGGTGCGGATGACAGCAGAACGTAGGGACCCCGGACGGAGTCCGCACCGACGGACAGATGTCACTGTGGTGAGTCGATTCCGGACAGAGTGTGAGTGTAAGGAACTTGAGCATTGCGGTGAACGTCTTTCATCTTATTATGGGTTATGGTCATAACTTCTGGCAACACTCTTCCAATGTAACACAATCCCTCTGAGTTTGGGGCAAGCCACTTATACGCCTTCCTCCCGCATATGAAATATGCATCATCGGCGAGAACATATGGGACAGAATATGACATTACCATATTGCAAACCTTCCAGGTGAAAAATCCTATCCCTAACTCTCTCATCTGTTCAGTACACGTGTCAGGCTGTATGATATGCGCACAGTACCCTGGAGATACTTCTCCAACCCGCATGGTCCTACTTCCTAGAGTATACCTGTACCGAAAATACCTCCCACCGTCGGCTATTTGGCGTATAAGTTCTGAGTCTACGGGCATTCTATCTGCTCTGTGTGAAAATGCCATGGTTTGGTTATTCCATGTCACTTCCCAATTTCCTGGCTTTCGGAGATTGGAAATGTTGAAACATACTAAGGATCTATCCACTAGTGATGAGCACCGGAAATTTTTCGAGTTTTGGTTTTGGGTTCGGTTCCGCGGCCGTGTTTTGGGTTCGAACGCGTTTTGGCAAAACCTCACCGAATTTTTTTTGTCGGATTCAGGTGTGTTTTGGATTCGGGTGTTTTTTTCAAAAAACCCTAAAAAACAGCTTAAATCATAGAATTTGGGGGTCATTTTGATCCCAAAGTATTATTAACCTCAATAACCATAATATCCACTCATTTTCAGTCTATTCTGAACACCTCACACCTCACAATATTATTTTTAGTCCTAAAATTTGCACCGAGGTCGCTGGATGGCTAAGCTAAGCGACCAAAGTGGCCGACACAAACACCTGGCCCATCTAGGAGTGGCATTGCAGTGTCACGCAGGATGGCCCTTCCAAAAAACACTCCCCAAACAGCACATGACGCAAAGAAAAAAAAAGAGGCGCAATGAGGTAGCTGTGTGAGTAAGCTAAGCGACCCTAGTGGCCGACACAAACACCTGGCCCATCTAGGAGTGTCACTGCAGTGTCACGCAGGATGGCCCTTCCAAAAAACACTCCCCAAACAGCAGCACATGACGCAAAGAAGAAAAAAAAGAGGCGCAATGAGGTAGCTGTGTGACTAAGATAAGCGACCCTAGTTGCCGACACAAACACCTGGCCCATCTAGGAGTGGCACTGCAGTGTCACGCAGGATGGCCCTTCCAAAAAACACCCCCCAAACAGCACATGACGCAAAGAAAAAAAAGAGGCGCAATGAGGTAGCTGTGTGAGTAAGTTAAGCGACCCTAGTGGCCGACAAAAACACCTGGCCCATCTAGGAGTGGCACTGCAGTGTCACGCAGGATGGCCCTTCCAAAAAACACTCCCCAAACAGCACATGACGCAAAGAAAAAAAGAGGCGCAATGAGGTAGCTGTGTGAGTAAGCTAAGCGACCCTAGTGGCCGACACAAACACCTGGCCCATCTAGGAGTGGCACTGCAGTGTCACGCAGGATGGCCCTTCCAAAAAACACCCCCCAAACAGCACATGACGCAAAGAAAAATGAAAGAAAAAAGAGGTGCAAGATGGAATTGTCCTTGGGCCCTCCCACCCACCCTTATGTTGTATAAACAGGACATGCACACTTTAACCAACCCATCATTTCAGTGACAGGGTCTGCCACAAGACTGACTGAAATGACGGGTTGGTTTGGACCCCCACCAAAAAAGAAGCAATTAATCTCTCCTTGCACAAACTGGCTCTACAGAGGCAAGATGTCCACCTCATCATCATCCTCCGATATATCACCGTGTACATCCCCCTCCTCACAGATTATCAATTCGTCCCCACTGGAATCCACCATCTCAGCTCCCTGTGTACTTTGTGGAGGCAATTGCTGCTGGTCAATGTCTCCACGGAGGAATTGATTATAATTCATTTTAATGAACATCATCTTCTCCACATTTTCTGGATGTAACCTCGTACGCCGATTGCTGACAAGGTGAGCGGCGGCACTAAACACTCTTTCGGAGTACACACTTGTGGGAGGGCAACTTAGGTAGAATAAAGCCAGTTTGTGCAAGGGCCTCCAAATTGCCTCTTTTTCCTGCCAGTATAAGTACGGACTGTCTGACGTGCCTACTTGGATGCGGTCACTCATATAATCCTCCACCATTCTTTCAATGGGGAGAGAATCATATGCAGTGACAGTAGACGACATGTCCGTAATCATTGTCAGGTCCTTCAGTCCGGACCAGATATCAGCATCAGCAGTCGCTCCAGACTGCCCTGCATCACCGCCAGCGGGTGGGCTCGGAATTCTGAGCCTTTTCCTCGCACCTCCAGTTGCGGGAGAATGTGAAGGAGGAGATGTTGACAGGTCGCGTTCCGCTTGACTTGACAATTTTGTCACCAGCAGTTCTTTGAACCCCAGCAGACTTGTGTCTGCAGGAAAGAGAGATCCAAGGTAGGTTTTAAATCTAGGATCGAGCACGGTGGCCAAAATGTAGTGCTCTGATTTCAACAGATTGACCACCCGTGAATCCTTGTTAAGCGAATTAAGGGCTCCATCCACAAGTCCCACATGCCTAGCGGAATCGCTCTGTGTTAGCTCCTCCTTCAATGTCTCCAGCTTCTTCTGCAAAAGCCTGATGAGGGGAATGACCTGACTCAGGCTGGCAGTGTCTGAACTGACTTCACGTGTGGCAAGTTCAAAAGGTTGCAGAACCTTGCACAACGTTGAAATCATTCTCCACTGCGCTTGAGACAGGTGCATTCCACCTCCTATATCGTGCTCAGTTGTATAGGCTTGAATGGCCTTTTGCTGCTCCTCCAACCTCTGAAGCATATAGAGGGTTGAATTCCACCTCGTTACCACTTCTTGCTTCAGATGATGGCAGGGCAGGTTCAGGCGTTTTTGGTGGTGCTCCAGTCTTCTGTACGTGGTGCCTGTACGCCGAAAGTGTCCCGCAATTCTTCTGGCCACCGACAGCATCTCTTGCATGCCCCTCTCGTTTTTTAAATAATTCTGCACCACCAAATTCAAGGTATGTGCAAAACATGGGACGTGCTGGAATTTGCCCAGATTTAATGCACACACAATATTGCTGGCGTTGTCCGATGCCACAAATCCACACTAGAGTCCAATTGGGGTAAGCCATTCTGCGATGATCTTCCTCAGTTGCCGTAAGAGGTTTGTAGCTGTGTGCGTATTCTGGAAAGCGGTGATACAAAGCGTAGCCTGCCTAGGAAAGAGTTGGCGTTTGCGAGATGCTGCTACTGGTGCCGCCGCTGCTGTTCTTGCGGCGGGAGTCCATACATCTACCCAGTGGGCTGTCACAGTCATATAGTCCTGAGCCTGCCCTGCTCCACTTGTCCACATGTCCGTGGTTAAGTGGACATTGGGTACAACTGCATTTTTTAGGACATTGGTGAGTCTTTTTCTGAGGTCTGTGTAAATTTTCGGTATCGCCTGCCTAGAGAAATGGAACCTAGATGGTATTTGGTACCGGAGACACAGTACCTCCAACAAGTCTCTAGTTGCCTCTGCAGTAATGATGGATACCGGAACCACGTTTCTCACCGCCCAGGATGCCAAGGCCTCAGTTATCCGCTTTGCAGCAGGATGACTACTGTGATATTTAATCTTCCTCGCAAAGGACTGTTGGACAGTCAATTGCTTGGTGGAAGTAGTAAAAGTGGTCTTACGAGTACGACTTCCCCTCTGGGATGACCATCGACTCCCAGCAGCAACAACAGCAGCGCCAGCAGCAGTAGGCGTTACACGCAAGGATGCATCGGAGGAATCCCAGGCAGGAGAGGACTCGTCAGAATTGCCAGTGACATGGCCTGCAGGACTATTGGCATTCCTGGGGAAGGAGGAAATTGACACTGAGGGAGTTGGTGGGGTGGTTTGCAAGGTTACAAGAGGAAGGGATTTACTGGTCAGTGGACTGCTTCCGCTGTCGCCCAAAGTTTTTGAACTTGTCACTGACTTATGATGAATGCGCTGCAGGTGACGTATAAGGGAGGATGTTCCGAGGTGGTTAACGTCCTTACCCCTACTTATTACAGCTTGACAAAGGCAACACACGGCTTGACAAATGTTGTCCGCATTTCTGTTGAAATACTTCCACACCGAAGAGCTGATTTTTTTGGTATTTTCACCAGGCATGTCAATGGCCCTATTCCTCCCACGGACAACAGGTGTCTCCCCAGGTGCCTGACTTAAACAAACTACCTCACCATCAGAATCCTCCTGGTCAATTTCCTCCCCAGCGCCAGCAACACCCATATCCTCCTCATACTGATGTACTTCAACACTGACATCTTCAATCTGACTATCAGGAACTGGACTGCGGGTGCTCCTTCCAGCACTTGCAGGGGGCGTGCAAATGGTGGAAGGCGCATGCTCTTCACGTCCAGTGTTGGGAAGGTCAGGCATCGCAAACGACACAATTGGACTCTCCTTGTGGATTTGTGATTTCGAAGAACGCACAGTTCTTTGCTGTGCTTTTGCCAGCTTGAGTCTTTTCATTTTTCTAGCGAGAGGCTGAGTGCTTCCATCCTAGCTGAACCACTAGCCATGAACATAGGCCAGAGCCTCAGCCGTTCCTTGCCACTCCGTGTGGTAAATGGCATATTGGCAAGTTTACGCTTCTCCTCTGACAATTTTTTTTTAGATTTTTGAGTCCTTTTTTTACTGATATTTGGTGTTTTGGATATTACATGCTCTGTACTATGACATTGGGCATCGGCCTTGGCAGACGACGTTGCTGGCATTTCATCGTCTCGGCCATGACTAGTGGCAGCAGCTTCAGCACGAGGTGGAAGTCGATCTTGATCTTTCCCTATTTTTGGAACCTCAACATTTTTGTTCTCCATATTTTAATAGGCACAACTAAAAGGCACCTCAGGTAAACAATGGAGATAGATGGATACTAGTATACTTATGGATGGACGAGCGACTGCCGACACAGAGGTAGCTACAGCCGTGGACTACCGTACTGCGTCTGCTGCTAATATAGACTGGATGATAATGATATAAAAAATATATATATATATCACTACTGCAGCCGGACAGGTATATATTATATAATGACGGGCAGGGGCGGATCCAGAAAAAAATTACAGGGGGGGGGGGGGCACCATAAGGGGCGTGGCTTCGTTGGAATGGGCGTGGTATTGCAGGAAAAGACTACCTTATACCCCAGTTTTGCAACCTGCACGCCCAGACGTTGGCCACCACAGGAAAGAAAAATAATCCTGATTCATGCCCCTTACATTATTTGTCATTTTTCCTCCTTATAGTAATGCCCAGTATACATTATGCCACATACTGCAATGGCCCTTAGACATTATGCCACACACAATAATGCACATGACACAGTATGCACACACCGTAATGCCCCTGACACATTATGCCACACACCGTAATGCCCCCGACACATTATGCCACACACTATAATGCCTGTGACACATTATGACAGGAATTGCAATGCCCGTTATACATTATGCTACACACTGCACTGCCCCTGATACATTATAGCACATACAATGTCTGTGACAAATTATGACACACACTGCAATGTCCGTGATACATTATACCACACACTGCAATGCCCGATACATTATAGCACATACAATGCCTGTGACACATTATGCCACACACTGCAATGACCTTGAGACATTATACCACAATGCCCGTGATATAGTATACCATACACCGTAATGCCTGTGACACATACCGCAATGCCCGTTATACCCTATGCCACACACCGCAATGCCCGTTATATATTATGCCACACTGCAATGACCCTGAGACATTATACCACATACCACAATGCCCGTGATATAGTATACCACACACCGTAATGCCTGACACATTGACACACACCGCAATGTCCGTGATACATTATGCCACACACTGCAATGACCCTGAGACATTATACCACATATCACAATGCCAGCGATATAGTATACCATACACCGTAATGCCTGTGACACATTATGACACACACCGCAATGTCCGTGATACATTATGCCACACACCGTAATGCCCATTACACATTAAGTCCTACAGTAAGGCTTCTAATTACTTTTCAAATACCTGCTCGTTGTCAGGGGTTTCATGCACTGGGTGTCATGCTCGTTGCCAGGGGTTTCATGCTCTTGGTTCCATGCACGGTGCCAGGGGTTTTCATGCTCAGGGTGTCATGCTCGTTGCCAGGGGTTTCATGCACTGGGTGTCATGCTCGTTGCCAGGGGTTTCATGCACTGGGTGTTATGCTCGTTGCCAGGGGTTTCATGCACTGGGTGTCATGCTCGTTGCTAGGAGGTAGTCCTTGTTGCTAGGGCTGTGCTCCCAGTGCCACATATGTCCCCAGTGCCAGATATTCCCCCACGGTGCCAGGTACTCACATGCCCCCAGTGCCAAATATAGCCCCCCCCCATGTGCCAGGTACACATATACCCCCCCAGTGCCACATATGCCCCCAGTGCCAGATATTCCCCGACAGTGCCACATATGCCCCCAGTGCCAGATATCCCCCCCCCAGTGCTATATATGCCCCCAGTGCCACATATGCCCCAGTGCCAGATATTCCCCCCCAGTGCCACATATGCCCCCAGTGCCAGATATTCCCCCCCCAGTGCCACATATGCCCCCAGTGCCAGATATTCCCCCCCCAGTGCCATATATGCCCCCAGTGCCAGATATTCCCCCCAGTGCCATATATGTCCCCAGTGCCAGATATTCTCCCCCCCTCCCTGCCAAATATGCCCCTATTGCCAGATATTCCCCTCCACTGCCAGATATGCCCCCTCAGTGCGTCCCCCCCCCCGCTTCCTCCGCCGCCGCCGCTCCCCCCGCTCCCCTGCTGTTAGGAGGGACACGGAGGGCACAGTGCACGCCTCCCTGTGTCCCTCCTGTGTCTCCGGCGGCCGCGGGTCACTCTAATAAAGGAAGTGCTCACGAACGGCACTTCCTTTATGAGACCCGCGGCCGCCGGAGACCCAGGAGGGACACAGGGAGGCGTGCACTGTGCCCTCCGTGTCCCTCCTAACAGCAGCGGAGGAAATGAGACCGCAGACTGACATGCGGACGCTCGTCCGCATGTCAGTCTGCACTAAATCAGTGGCGCCCCCGCAGCCCCTCGCCCCCAAGCCACCGCGAGGGCTGCGGCGTGCGCACAAAATAAAATAAAAATAAAAATACAAAAATCAACTAAAAATGACAGGGGGGGCACGTGCCTTGGTGCCCCCCCCCCTAAATCCGCCACTGATGACGGACCTGCTGGACACTGTCAGCAGCACTGCAGACTCCTAAAGTAAGCTACTAGTAGTATCAAGAAGATAGAAAAAAAAAAACACCACAGGTAGGTGGTATACAATTATGGATGGACGAGCGACTGCCGACACAGGTAGCTACAGCCGTGGACTACCGTACTGCGTCTGCTGCTAATATAGACTGGATGATAATGATATAAAATATATATATATATATCACTACTGCAGCCGGACAGGTATATATTATAATGACGGACCTGCTGGACACTGTCAGCACTGCAGACTCCTAAAGTAAGCTACTAGTATCAAGAAGATAGAAAAAAAAAACACCACAGGTAGGTGGTATACAATTATGGATGGACGAGCGACTGCCGACACAGAGGTAGCTACAGCCGTGGACTACCGTACTGCGTCTGCTGCTAATATAGACTGGATGATAATGATATAAAAAATATATATATATCACTACTGCAGCCGGACAGGTATATATTATATAATGACGGACCTGCTGGACACTGTCAGCAGCACTGCAGACTCCTAAAGTAAGCTTCTAGTAGTATCAAGAAGATAGAAAAAAAAAAAAAACACCACAGGTAGGTGGTATACAATTATGGATGGACGAGCGACTGCCGACACAGAGGTAGCTACAGCCATGGACTACCGTACTGCGTCTGCTGCTAATATAGACTGGATGATAATGATATAAAAAATATATATATATCACTACTGCAGCCGGACAGGTATATATTATATAATGACGGACCTGCTGGACACTGTCAGCAGCACTGCAGACTCCTAAAGTAAGCTACTAGTAGTATCAAGAAGATAGAAAAAAAAAAAACACCACAGGTGGTATACAATTATGGATGGACGAGCGACTGCCGACACAGAGGTAGCTACAGCCGTGGACTACCGTACTGCGTCTGCTGCTAATATAGACTGGATGATAATGATATAAAAATATATATATATATATCACTACTGCAGCCGGACAGGTATATATTATATAATGACGGACCTGCTGGACACTGTCAGCAGCACTGCAGACTCCTAAAGTAAGCTACTAGTAGTATCAAGAAGATAGAAAAAAAAAAAACACCACAGGTAGGTGGTATACAATTATGGATGGACGAGCGACTGCCGACACAGAGGTAGCTACAGCCGTGGACTACCGTACTGCGTCTGCTGCTAATATAGACTGGATGATAATGATATAAAAAATATATATATATCACTACTGCAGCCGGACAGGTATATATTATAATGACGGACCTGCTGGACACTGTCAGCACTGCAGACTCCTAAAGTAAGCTACCAGTATCAAGAAGATAGAAAAAAAAAACACCACAGGTAGGTGGTATACAATTATGGATGGACGAGCGACTGCCGACACAGAGGTAGCTACAGCCGTGGACTACCGTACTGCGTCTGCTGCTAATATAGACTGGATGATAATGATATAAAAAATATATATATATCACTACTGCAGCCGGACAGGTATATATTATATAATGGCGGACCTGCTGGACACTGTCAGCAGCACTGCAGACTCCTAAAGTAAGCTACTAGTAGTATCAAGAAGATAGAAAAAAAAAAAAAAACACCACAGGTAGGTGGTATACAATTATGGATGGACGAGCGACTGCCGACACAGAGGTAGCTACAGCCGTGGACTACCGTACTGCGTCTGCTGCTAATATAGACTGGATGATAATGATATAAAAAATATATATATATATCACTACTGCAGCCGGACAGGTATATATTATATAATGACGGACCTGCTGGACACTGTCAGCAGCACTGCAGACTCCTAAAGTAAGCTACTAGTAGTATCAAGAAGATAGAAAAAAAAAAAAACACCACAGGTAGGTGGTATACAATTATGGATGGACGAGCGACTGCCGACACAGAGGTAGCTACAGCCGTGGACTACCGTACTGCGTCTGCTGCTAATATAGACTGGATGATAATGATATAAAAAATATATATATATCACTACTGCAGCCGGATAGGTATATATTATATAATGACGGACCTGCTGGACACTGTCAGCAGCACTGCAGACTCCTAAAGTAAGCTTCTAGTAGTATCAAGAAGATAGAAAAAAAAACACCACAGGTAGGTGGTATACAATTATGGATGGACGAGCGACTGCCGACACAGAGGTAGCTACAGCCGTGGACTACCGTACTGCGTCTGCTGCTAATATAGACTGGATGATAATGATATAAAAAATATATATATATCACTACTGCAGCCGGACAGGTATATATTATATAATGACGGACCTGCTGGACACTGTCAGCAGCACTGCAGACTCCTAAAGTAAGCTACTAGTATCAAGAAGATAGAAAAAAAAAACACCACAGGTAGGTGGTATACAATTATGGATGGACGAGCGACTGCCGACACAGAGGTAGCTACAGCCGTGGACTACCGTACTGCGTCTGCTGCTAATATAGACTGGATGATAATGATATAAAAAATATATATATATATCACTACTGCAGCCGGACAGGTATAAATTATATAATTAATGACGGACCTGCTGGACACTGTCAGCAGAATGCGTTTATAGAATAAAAACACCACACGACGAGTGTTTAACTTTTTCAGGCAGACAATCACAATATACTGGTGGTCAGACAGTGGTCACTGGTCAGTCACACTGGCAGTGGCACTCTGGCAGCAAAAGTGTGCACTGTTAAATAATTTGTACTCCTGCTACTGCTCCCCAGTCTCTCCCACAATTAAGCTGTGTGAGTACTGAGCACTCAGCACAGTCAGATATACATAGATGATGCAGCACACTGAGGCTGAGCACAGATATGGTATACTGTTACTGTGTCACTGTGTATCGTTTTTTTTTTAGGCAGAGAACGGATTATATTACATAATAATATAATAAAACTGCACTGGTGGTCACTGGTCAGTCACTAGTAAACTCTGCACTCTCTGAGTACTCCTAAGCTCCAGTAAATCAAGTGTCTCACTCTCACTCTCTCTCTTCTAATCTAAATGGAGAGGACGCCAGCCACGTCCTCTCCCTATGAATCTCAATGCACGTGTGAAAATGGCAGCGACGCGCGGCTCCTTATATAGAATCCGAGTCTCGCAATAGAATCCGAGCCTCGCGAGAATCCCACAGCGGGATGATGACGTTCGGGCGCGCTCGGGTTAGCCGAGCAAGGCGGGAAGATCCGAGTCTGCCTCGGATCCGTGTAAAAAGGCTGAAGTTCGGGGGGGTTCGGATTCCGAGGAACCGAACCCGCTCATCACTACTATCCACATGATATTGGTGAGGCTTCAAACTAGGGGGCCTAGAAATATAAAATTTCTTGTCCACCGGTCGCCCACCCCTTAATTCAAGTACCTCATCTATTGTTAAGGGATACGGTACTAGTCCTGACTTGCTCTGACCTTGAGGTACTTGTGAGCACACCCAGCATTCTGTTTGGTTTAAAACCTTACCCATTAATGAGTGATAGTCACTCAATGGATGACGGTCCATGTTGATATTAAAGCTGGACTGACATCTCTGGATGCACCCGTCCTCAACTATGTTTTCACAGTTTCTACAAATACAATTTTCTTCAGCCAATAACCCTTCACAGTGCCTCCTAGTTTCGTGACTACCAGATCGTTTTCTGATACTCTCCTTTGCTCGATGGATGTGTTGCTCTTGGAATTCTACAAATCCGTCCTTGTCATCAGAACCCATTCCAGATCCTTTCTCGACCTCTCTGGTACTCTCACCGAAACAGACTGCTCTGGTCAACAACAGGGTCAACAGGAAAACCCGGAATGCAGTCTCTTGGGGTAAGTCCATCTTGCTAAGGGGAGAGAAAAAGGAGCAAGGAAGGGGGGGAAGGAGGGTTATGGGAGATGGAGAAAATAATAAAAAGGAAAAAGAAATTTTGGTGCGACAACCGCCTCTGGTCTTGTAGTTCTCTGTGCTCAGGTGCCATGACAACAGTCCTGCCTCTCAACCTTCCCGGAACAGGCACTCCAGTGATACGATTTCCTCCACACTCTGCTCTTTGTCACGGGCTTTCTCTGGGTCAGCGACCTTCTTACAGTGGGACGAGTGGACCCAAGACTCTCTCTCGGCAACCTTCAATGCTGTCGTGCTGGTTAGTAAGACTTGGTACGGTCCTTCCCACTGGTCAAATAAGGCAACCTGAGCGTAGAAAATTTCGAATCATTACATAATCCCCAGGTTCAATGTCATGACAATTACTGTCTGGCAGGTCAGGAATCACCAGCTTTAGATTGCTCAACTGCTTGCTCACCTTCATCAAATATTTTACAGTTACTTCATTATTGCATTTCAAATCATCCTGGGGGTCAATCATTACATGGGGTTGTCGACCAAAAAGAATCTCAAATGGTGATAGGTTAAGGGGGGACCTTGGAGTGGTTCTGATGCTATACAATACAAGTGGCAAAGCTTCTGGCCACAACAATCCAGTTTCAGCCATCACTTTGCTCAACTTGTTCTTAATAGTGCTGTTTACTCTTTCCACTTTCGCACTCACCTGTGGGCGGTACGGAGTATGCAGCTTACTATTAATTCCCATTAATTTGCACATAACCTGAAAGACTTCACCTGTAATATGGGTACCCCTATCACTTTCAATTATCCTAGGGATACCATATCTGCACACAAATTCCTGCACGATCTTCTTTGCAGTGAACGTAGCAGTATTTGTGGCAGCGGGGAATGCTTCTACCCAATTTGAAAACACATCAATACAAACCAACACATACTTTACATTTCACAAGGTGGGAAGCTGCTCAATCAGATTGTAATGTCACTCAGGTGCTAAAAGGGGAGGGGTAATTCTGTGTAGGAAAAAAAACTGTGTTCCCTAATGCACACCGAGTGAATAATATTACTATATAATAATAGTCAGATAATACGGAGATCTTAGTTGCGTATATCTGCAGATATAGGGTTAAGCCCCCAGGCCGATCGACAAGGCTTCTCCGTCACTGGGGGTCCCTAATACTAGGTATGGGCCAGGGGTGCAGGACCCCACAATGTCGGCACAGGCCGGCCACCCCAGGTCAGCACACAGGTGAAAATTAATAGGGGTTAGTAAGAAGCACAGAGGTGCTATGTAAGTGGTGTGATTAAAAAATATATACAAAGTGATAGGAAAAATAATAAGTGTTAATAAAGTGTTAGGGTGTGCCGACCTGCAACAGCCCACCCATACCGACACAGGGGCCACTGCACCCCACACCCACCCCATAAATAATTACATATATATATCTGGGTTAAATTCCCAGTGTAAGGCCACATGGTAATGGCACCTACAGCATCTGAGAGCCAGCTTACCTGGGGATACCCCTGACTTCCCCTATGGCACTACTAGAGTCAGCAATCCCTCCTAATGCTGACCCATTTGTGCCTCTCTATATACAATACACAAGGTGGGAAGCTGCTCAATCAGATTGTAATGTCACTCAGGTGCTAAAAGGGGAGGGGTAATTCTGTGTAGGAAAAAAAACTGTGTTCCCTAATGCACACCGAGTGAATAATATTACTATATAATAATAGTCAGATAATACGGAGATCTTAGTTGCGTATATCTGCAGATATAGGGTTAAGCCCCCAGGCCGATCGACAAGGCTTCTCCGTCACTGGGGGTCCCTAATACTAGGTATGGGCCAGGGGTGCAGGACCCCACAATGTCGGCACAGGCCGGCCACCCCAGGTCAGCACACAGGTGAAAATTAATAGGGGTTAGTAAGAAGCACAGAGGTGCTATGTAAGTGGTGTGATTAAAAAATGTATACAAAGTGATAGGAAAAATAATAAGTGTTAATAAAGTGTTAGGGTGTGCCGACCTGCAACAGCCCACCCATACCGACACAGGGGCCACTGCACCCCACACCCACCCCATAAATAATTACATATATATATCTGGGTTAAATTCCCAGTGTAAGGCCACATGGTAATGGCACCTACAGCATCTGAGAGCCAGCTTACCTGGGGATACCCCTGACTTCCCCTATGGCACTACTAGAGTCAGCAATCCCTCCTAATGCTGACCCATTTGTGCCTCTCTATATACAATACACAAGGTGGGAAGCTGCTCAATCAGATTGTAATGTCACTCAGGTGCTAAAAGGGGAGGGGTAATTCTGTGTAGGAAAAAAAAACTGTGTTCCCTAATGCACACCGAGTGAATAATATTACTATATAATAATAGTCAGATAATACGGAGATCTTAGTTGCGTATATCTGCAGATATAGGGTTAAGCCCCCAGGCCGATCGACAAGGCTTCTCCGTCACTGGGGGTCCCTAATACTAGGTATGGGCCAGGGGTGCAGGACCCCACAATGTCGGCACAGGCCGGCCACCCCAGGTCAGCACACAGGTGAAAATTAATAGGGGTTAGTAAGAAGCACAGAGGTGCTATGTAAGTGGTGTGATTAAAAAATATATACAAAGTGATAGGAAAAATAATAAGTGTTAATAAAGTGTTAGGGTGTGCCGACCTGCAACAGCCCACCCATACCGACACAGGGGCCACTGCACCCCACACCCACCCCATAAATAATTACATATATATATCTGGGTTAAATTCCCAGTGTAAGGCCACATGGTAATGGCACCTACAGCATCTGAGAGCCAGCTTACCTGGGGATACCCCTGACTTCCCCTATGGCACTACTAGAGTCAGCAATCCCTCCTAATGCTGACCCATTTGTGCCTCTCTATATACAATACACAAGGTGGGAAGCTGCTCAATCAGATTGTAATGTCACTCAGGTGCTAAAAGGGGAGGGGTAATTCTGTGTAGGAAAAAAAACTGTGTTCCCTAATGCACACCGAGTGAATAATATTACTATATAATAATAGTCAGATAATACGGAGATCTTAGTTGCGTATATCTGCAGATATAGGGTTAAGCCCCCAGGCCGATCGACAAGGCTTCTCCGTCACTGGGGGTCCCTAATACTAGGTATGGGCCAGGGGTGCAGGACCCCACAATGTCGGCACAGGCCGGCCACCCCAGGTCAGCACACAGGTGAAAATTAATAGGGGTTAGTAAGAAGCACAGAGGTGCTATGTAAGTGGTGTGATTAAAAAATATATACAAAGTGATAGGAAAAATAATAAGTGTTAATAAAGTGTTAGGGTGTGCCGACCTGCAACAGCCCACCCATACCGACACAGGGGCCACTGCACCCCACACCCACCCCATAAATAATTACATATATATATCTGGGTTAAATTCCCAGTGTAAGGCCACATGGTAATGGCACCTACAGCATCTGAGAGCCAGCTTACCTGGGGATACCCCTGACTTCCCCTATGGCACTACTAGAGTCAGCAATCCCTCCTAATGCTGACCCATTTGTGCCTCTCTATATACAATACACAAGGTGGGAAGCTGCTCAATCAGATTGTAATGTCACTCAGGTGCTAAAAGGGGAGGGGTAATTCTGTGTAGGAAAAAAAACTGTGTTCCCTAATGCACACCGAGTGAATAATATTACTATATAATAATAGTCAGATAATACGGAGATCTTAGTTGCGTATATCTGCAGATATAGGGTTAAGCCCCCAGGCCGATCGACAAGGCTTCTCCGTCACTGGGGGTCCCTAATACTAGGTATGGGCCAGGGGTGCAGGACCCCACAATGTCGGCACAGGCCGGCCACCCCAGGTCAGCACACAGGTGAAAATTAATAGGGGTTAGTAAGAAGCACAGAGGTGCTATGTAAGTGGTGTGATTAAAAAATATATACAAAGTGATAGGAAAAATAATAAGTGTTAATAAAGTGTTAGGGTGTGCCGACCTGCAACAGCCCACCCATACCGACACAGGGGCCACTGCACCCCACACCCACCCCATAAATAATTACATATATATATCTGGGTTAAATTCCCAGTGTAAGGCCACATGGTAATGGCACCTACAGCATCTGAGAGCCAGCTTACCTGGGGATACCCCTGACTTCCCCTATGGCACTACTAGAGTCAGCAATCCCTCCTAATGCTGACCCATTTGTGCCTCCCCAGTGACGGAGAAGCCTTGTCGATCGGCCTGGGGGCTTAACCCTATATCTGCAGATATACGCAACTAAGATCTCCGTATTATCTGACTATTATTATATAGTAATATTATTCACTCGGTGTGCATTAGGGAACACAGTTTTTTTTCCTACACAGAATTACCCCTCCCCTTTTAGCACCTGAGTGACATTACAATCTGATTGAGCAGCTTCCCACCTTGTGTATTGTATATAGAGAGGCACAAATGGGTCAGCATTAGGAGGGATTGCTGACTCTAGTAGTGCCATAGGGGAAGTCAGGGGTATCCCCAGGTAAGCTGGCTCTCAGATGCTGTAGGTGCCATTACCATGTGGCCTTACACTGGGAATTTAACCCAGATATATATATGTAATTATTTATGGGGTGGGTGTGGGGTGCAGTGGCCCCTGTGTCGGTATGGGTGGGCTGTTGCAGGTCGGCACACCCTAACACTTTATTAACACTTATTATTTTTCCTATCACTTTGTATATATTTTTTAATCACACCACTTACATAGCACCTCTGTGCTTCTTACTAACCCCTATTAATTTTCACCTGTGTGCTGACCTGGGGTGGCCGGCCTGTGCCGACATTGTGGGGTCCTGCACCCCTGGCCCATACCTAGTATTAGGGACCCCCAGTGACGGAGAAGCCTTGTCGATCGGCCTGGGGGCTTAACCCTATATCTGCAGATATACGCAACTAAGATCTCCGTATTATCTGACTATTATTATACTTTACATTTCTGCAGGGTGGCAACTGTATGAAATTAATTTGTATTACCTGAAAAGGGCCGTCTGTTGGCGGGATATGGGATGGTTCTGTTGGTATTGACTTTCCAATATTCTTCCTCAGGCAGATAAGACATGTCATTGCTCTCTTACCCGCATGAGAAGAGAATCCTGGCGCACACCAGTAGGCTCTTACCAGCTTACACATACCCTCTCTGCCCAGATGAGTCAGACCATGTGCCGCCTCAGCTAAACTTGGAAGATATGCTCTGGGAGCTACTGGCTTACCCTGTCCATCTGTCCAGAGTCCTGAGGACTCCTGGCCATACCCTTTTGACCTCCAGACTGCCTTTTCCTGTGGAGAACACAAATTTTGCATTTCACTTAGTTTTTGTGTGTTGACGGTATTGAATACTATCAGTTGTGTGATATCTGTCTGTATGGGGGTGCTGGCTGCTGATTTAGCAGCTTCGTCTGCCCGGCTGTTACCAAGTGACACTGGGTCTTGGCTGTACGTGTGGGCTTTGCACTTGATAACAGCCACTCTGTCAGGTTCCTGTATCGCTGCTAGAAGTCTTTTGATGTGGGTCGCATGCGCCACGGGTGTGCCAGCTGCCGTCATGAAATTTCTGAGGCGCCATAGGGCCCCGAAATCATGCACTACTCCAAAGGCATACCTAGAATCTGTGTAGATATTGGCTGACTTACCCTTAGCCAATTCACACGCTCTGGTTAGGGCGACCAGCTCAGAAACTTGTGCTGAGTGCGGTGGTCCCAGGGGTTCCGCTTCTTTGATACCTTTGTCATCTACGACTGCGTATCCAGTACACAAGTCTCCCGAGTCCGTCTGTCTGTGGCAACTACCGTCAGTGTAAAAAGTAAAATCTACACCTTCCAGTGGGTTGTCACTAATGTCGGGTCTTGCAGTGAAAGTTTGGTTCAAATATTCCATACAATCATGTGTGTCAGTGTCTGTACTAAATCCTCCTTCACCATCACTCTCATCCCCCACCCTTTGTGCCTGTCCAGGCACACCTGGGAGATACGTTGCAGGATTTAGAGCGCTGCATCTCCTTATGGTAAAGTTTACAGGGGCCATTAGTGCTAATTCCCACCTTGTAAACCGTGCTGATGAGACGTGTCTGGTTTGGGCAGAATTTAGTAAGGCTGACACTGCATGAGGTGTAGGGATGGTCAGGTTGTGTCCCAACACTACATCTTCGCTTTTACTCACTAGCAATGCTATCGCTGCAACACTTTGCAAGCATGTGGGGAGAGACCGTGCTACGGTGTCCAATTGTGCACTGTAGTAAGCTACCGGCCTGCTGGCATCACCATGTTTCTGGGTTAAAACACCTGCTGCACACCCAGCACTCTCCGTACCGTATAATTCAAAGGGTTTCCCATAATCTGGCATACCTAATGCAGGTGCCTGTGATAGGCACTGTTTGAGTCTCTCAAATGCCAGTTCAGACTCATCTGTGTGCGAATCCGATCTGGTTTGTTTGACGAGACCATCTCTTGCAAAGGTAAGGCTAGTATGGAGAACCCTGGGATCCAGTTTCGGCAGTACCCACACATTCCTAGGAAAGTGCGGATCTGTTGCTGGGTTTGTGGCAGAGTCATGTCGTGAATCGCCTGTATTCTATCAGCGGTGAGGTGTCTTAGTCCTTGTGTTAAGCAATGTCCTAAGTATTTCACTTTGGTCTGGCACAACTGTAACTTATCCTTTGAAACCTTGTATTAGAAAGGTAAAACAGAAGCTGTTTCGTGTCTCTCAAGGACGATTCGAGTGAATCAGAACACAGCAGTAAGTCATCTACATACTGTATTAATACTGATCCGCTCTCAGGTTGAAAAGATTGTCAACAGTCATGCAAAGCCTGGGAGAAAATACTTGGGCTGTCAATGAAACCTTGGGGTAAGCGAGTCCAGGTGTACTGTACTCCTCTGTATGTAAATGCAAACAAGTATTGGCTGTCAGGGTGCAGAGGGACCGAAAAGAAAGCAGAACAGAGGTCAATGACAGTGAAAAACTTTGCAGTAGGAGGAGTTTGCATGAGGATGACAGCTGGATTTGGCACTACGGGGAATTGGCTCTCAACTATCTTGTTTATCCCCCTTAGATCCTGCACTAGCCTGTAACCCCTCCCCTCACTCTTTTTCACAGGGAAGATGGGACTATTGGCAGTGCTGGACGTCCTAACTAGGATGCCCTGTTGCAGCAAGCGCTCTATGACTGGGTACACTCCTAATTCCACCTCTGGCTTCAGAGGATACTGTGGGATTTTTGGAGCTATCCTACCATCTTTTACTTGTACCACTACAGGAGCTACATTTGCCATCAATCCAGTGTCTTGTCCATCTTTGGTCCAGAATGACTCCGGTATCTGGGAGATCATTTCCTCTACCTTGGATGGACACCTGTCTATAACAGCAGAGTGTGACATTAACCTTTGTGGAGTGTCTAACATATCCTGCACTTCCTGAATGTGATTCTCAGGTATATCTAAGAAGACACCCTCAGGAGTACAATATATGACACACCTCATCTTGCACAGTAAATCTCTCCCAAGTAGATTAGTCGGAGCCGATGCAGCTAGCAAAAAGGAGTGCTTGGTCTGCAAAGGCCCTATCGTAATCTCTGCTGGTTTACTTAAAGGATAGTGTTGCACTACTCCTGTTACCCCCATTGCTGAAATTGTTTTACCCATGGTTTTCATACCTACTGTTGAATTTAACACTGACCTGGCCGCCCCTGTATCTACAAGGAAAGGTAGTGATCTACCAGCTACATCAACTGTAACCTCGGGTTCATTTCCAAGGCTAGCAATCAACTTCACTGGCTGCAAACTACAGGTGTGGCCTGACCCCTATTGTAAGTTGTGACCCTCCCGCAGCGCGGTGGCAGCTACAATATGTGAGGGGGGGTAGCTGAAAATTTTCAGAGGTCTGCCAGTCCTTCCTAGGTGGGTACCTCCTTGTTTCCCCTGCATGTGGCTCATAATTCCTCCTATGCGGCCCCTGATCCCAATTATGTGTGTCATACTGTGAGTCATGTTCTGGTCTAGGGGGTCGATATACCTTATGTGGGTCTTTAAAATTACAGTTTCGTGCGTAATGTCCTTCCCACTGACATTTAAAACATTTTACCACATACGACTTACCATCAGGGGTCTGGGGTTTAGGCTGATGTGGCTTCGTTGTCATGGCTTTTATACTTACTGTCATCAGCTTATCCCCCTGTGACTCCCTGTGCCTAATTATGTTCCGATCATGCTCAATAGCGGACTCTCTTAATGCAGCCACCGAGATACCTCTCCAACTTGGTTGAGTGGTTTGAACCCTTGTTCTCAATGTTTCCTGAGAGAAGGGGAATGATCCCTACAAAGAAATAGGAATCAAAGAAAAAGCCTCTTTTTGGGGGCACTCTTTCAAAATTATATTAAATGTTTATTGTTTAAAATGTATACTTTATTTTTACAATTAAAAGGGAATATGTATAGAGAAGGGCAAAAAATACCTATTGGTATGCCCTGACAAACAGTCAATACAAATTCAATGGTATAATCCTCCAAATACAATAATTCGCAAGAAAAAAATATAGTTTGTAGCAACCTCTGTGTACAGAAATGTGTTTTAGAGTGCAGATGGTGATCACTGTACTCTAGACACAGGATGCAATTTTATTTAAATCTTATTGGAGGTAATTAGTAAATCAGATGCTGGGTGAAAATTTCTGAGCGAGATAATAATATGTTTAGGTAGGCAAAGACAACCGAATCTATAGCATACTTATTAATATCTTAATATATGTTATTATAGAGCAGGTTCCAAAGGTGAAAAATCCTTCTAAACAGAATTGCAATTGTTTAGTAAGTTACAATACAGACATTTTGTAACTAGCAATCAGTAGATAGAATGAACAGTGTCAGTTGTTTCAAATCTTGCTGATAATGATCAAAGTGACTGTATCTGCCTAAACAGATGTAATGAGTAAAGAACAAAAAAGAAAAAAAGAAGAAAGAGTATCCATGCCGTTAACCCGCTAACTTCTGCTGCCTTCCCATGTGTGGAAATTGTCACAGTGAATGGGAGGTGAGAGAGCCAGCAGCCGGAATGTATATGAAGGAAGTTAGTGGCGTTACTTGCTGTTGCCAGGAAAACAGGGAGGGGTTATCCTGATAACATGTTTGTCATTGCAGAAAAAACCCTCTCCCGTCCCGCAATGAGTGCGCGCCGAAAGTACCTTTTGGAGATGTGATCCTGCTGTGAGACACTGTCCTAGCTTGGACGCGTCTCTGTGGTTGTGCCTACGGGTCCGGGTCCGTGAGCTGTGCACGGGTTACCCGATGGGACGTAATGATGACGTCAATAGCGCTGGAAGCGACGTACGTTTCACCCTAGCCGGGCTTGTTCACACTGAATCCTAATGTGGTTACTGATGCCCTGAACCTATATACCGGTCCTGGCCAATCATACTTGGGGCTGCATAATCAGAGGTATAATTGGAAACCAGATTGTTGTACTACATGTATGGACAGAGTCTAATTAGTATGTATGCCCAAAGGCGGGGTTGACACAATTAGTCTGTAATTAAATTGAATTGGATTATAACGGTAAAATAAATGAATATAAAAGTAAAAATAAAAGTAAAAAGAAAAAAGAAATTATATATATATATGTATATATACATATAAACATATATATATATATAAATTATATAATAATATTGATATTTAATAATTTATATAAAAATTATATGCAAATGAGCCTAATCAGTGGACAAGGGACAATTAAACCTGATAGTTGCACAAATTATAAGGACTAAATCAAATTGGTATATATACCTATAAACAAAATTAATTAATTGAGTTGTAAATTAGACTAAGAATATAACAATGAAACAAATGAAAAATATTGATTTATATGAAGAATATATACACATTTTTAACACGAATAAGCCCAATCAATAGACAGGGGACAGTTATTATTAAATGTACAGATATTTGGAACTTATGTGGAGGTCTGTGATCCATTAACCATTCGTTTATTGCTCGCATGGTAATTATATACGCGCTCATGAGTTTAAAAAGATATTTTGAAAAATTGGAAAAAATGAATGGAGAATGATGCTAATTAGTAACATAAATCATTAGAGACAAATGAAAAAATAAAAAAATAAAAAATAAAAACAAGCATACTCGTATATGCAAGTTATTTGCACCCTCTCATATGCATACTCATGTATGTGCATGTATTAATCGCATGCACAATGTGCTGGATAATATGAATGGAATTTTAATTATTGAAAAGTGATTATAGAGGGATCACTATAATTTTACAAAAATTATTACAAAAATTATTATAACACTCATGATATATAAAGAAATCCGTTTTAAAATTTAAATACTAGTCTCTATGTATTATTAAGTAGTTAGAAAAGCTCCATAATTGATTTTTTCATTAAGTCCTCCTGGTGAAAGAGATCCAAGCCTAAAGATCCATTTACTTTCTTTTTTCAGGAGTTCCTTGTTGAGATCTCCTCCCCTCAGGCCCAAATGTACCTTTTCCAAACCGAATATTTTTAGGTCTTCTGAGGAACCTTGATGTATCTTAAAAAAATGCTTGGCCACTGTTGTTAAAGGTCTGAGTTTTTTGGCGTCAGATTCATAGTTCCTAATTGTGCCTATGGGGTATATGCAATAGCGGGCGAATTGGCAAAATAGGCGAATTCCGGGCCGTTTTCGCCTCCAAAAATCAATTCGCCTATGCAGTGCAGTCATTTTTCGCAAAAAAACGGCCCGTCAAAATTCGCCTTTTCTCAATTCGCCTTTTTCCGAATTCGCCTTCTCTGCAATGGTACAGATGCTGCAATTCGCCTCCAGCATATTCAATTCAAGTTTGGAAATTCGCCTGCAGTGCTTTTAGACAGCAAATTCGCGATTTTCACTCCGCCACACTTTGGAGGGTGAAAACAAATAAAAAATTTTTAAACATGTTTTTTTTTGTGTTTTTTTTTTTAGGAATAGCAGATCTATTTATATTAGAAGGGATTAGGTTTTTTTTTTTTTTTGGGGGGAGGCACAAATATTATTTATATATTTTTTAAAATAATATTTTTATTTTTTTATTTTTTTTATTGCTGGAACGGTAAAATCCGGGGAAAAAATGGCGTGGGGTCCCCCCTCCAAAGCATAACCAGCCTCGGGCTCATTGAGCTGGTCCTGGTTCTAAAAATGCGGGGAAAAAATTGACAGGGGATCCCCCGTATTTTTAAAACCAGCACCGGGCTCTGCGCCTGATGCTGGTGCCAAAAATACGGGGGACAAAACGAGTAGGGGTCCCCCGTATTTTTAACACCAGCATCGGGCTCCACTAGCTGGACAGATAATGCCACAGCCGGGGGTCACTTTTATACAGTGCCCTGCGGCCGTGGCATCAAATATCCAACTAGTCACCCCTGGCCGGGGAACCCTGGGGGAATGGGGACCCCTTCAATCAAGGGGTCCCCCCCCCCCAGCCACCCAAGGGCCAGGGGTGAAGCCCGAGGCTGTCCCCCCCCATCCAATGGGCTGCGGATGGGGGGGCTGATAGCCTTTGTGTTCAAAAAAAAAGATATTGTTTTTTCCATTAGTACTACAAGTCCCAGCAAGCCTCCCCTGCAAGCTGGTACTTGGAGAACCACAAGTACCAGCATGCGGGAGAAAAACGGGCCCGCTGGTACCTGTAGTTCTAATGGAAAAAAAATACCCAAATAAAAACAGGACACAGACACCGTCGACAGTAAAACTTTATTACACACTGCCGACACACACATACTTACCTATGTTCACACGCCGACATCGGTCCTCTTCTCCATGTAGAATCCCGGGGTACCTGAAAATAAAAGATCAATTATACTCACCTCAACAGGCTCCAGAGATAAATCCACGGACTTGGCAAAAAAAGAAAGCGCATTTACCCGCACCAAAAACGGACTGAAAGGTGTCCCATGCTGACACATGGGACACCTATCCACGATTAAGATCTGTCAGTGACAGTTGTCACTGACAGGTCTCTAAGCCAATCAGGAAGCGCAACTTCGTTGCGCTAACCTGATTGGCTGATCGCTGTGACAGCGCATCGCACAGCTCCCTCCATTATATTCAATGGTGGGAACTTAGCGGCTAGCGGTGAGGTCACCCGCCGGTCAGCGGTGACCGGCGGGTGACCCCACCGCTAGCCGCTAAGTTCCCACCATTGAAAGTAATGGAGGGAGCTGTGCGAGGCGCTGTCAGAGTACAGACGGCGTCCAGCCAATCAGATGAGCGCCACGGCAGTAGCGCTTCCTGATTGGCTGAAGGGACATCAGTGACAGGAGTCACGTGATGTCCCGGCATTCGGGGAGAGGGGTCCCATGTGTCAGCATGGGACCCCTTTCGGTCCGCAGGTCCGGTTGTTCGTTTTCTTTTTTTGCCAAGTCCGTGGATTTATCTCTGGAGCCTGTTGAGGTGAGTATAATTGATCTTTTATTTTCAGGTACCCCGGGATTCTACATGGAGAAGAGGACCGATGTCGGCGTGTGAACATAGGTAAGTATGTGTGTGTCGGCAGTGTGTAATAAAGTTTTACTGTCGACGGTGTCTGTGTCCTGTTTTTATTTGGGTATTTTTTTTCCATTAGAACTACAGGTACCAGCGGGCCCGTTTTTCTCCCGCATGCTGGTACTTGTGGTTCTCCAAGTACCAGCTTGCAGGGGAGGCTTGCTGGGACTTGTAGTACTAATGGAAAAAACAATATCTTTTTTTTTGAACACAAAGGCTATCAGCCCCCCCATCCGCAGCCCATTGGATGGGGGGGGGACAGCCTCGGGCTTCACCCCTGGCCCTTGGGTGGCTGGGGGGGGGGGACCCCTTGATTGAAGGGGTCCCCATTCCCCCAGGGTTCCCCGGCCAGGGGTGACTAGTTGGATATTTGATGCCACGGCCGCAGGGCACTGTATAAAAGTGACCCCCGGCTGTGGCATTATCTGTCCAGCTAGTGGAGCCCGATGCTGGTGTTAAAAATACGGGGGACCCCTACTCGTTTTGTCCCCCGTATTTTTGGCACCAGCATCAGGCGCAGAGCCCGGTGCTGGTTTTAAAAATACGGGGGATCCCCTGTCAATTTTTTCCCCGCATTTTTAGAACCAGGACCAGCTCAATGAGCCCGAGGCTGGTTATGCTTTGGAGGGGGGACCCCACGCCATTTTTTTTTCGGTTTTTTCCCCGTTTTTTCCCGTTTTTTAAAATCGCGGTAAAATCCGCAAAATCGGCCGATTTTCGCCCGCGACTCTGGCGAATCCGTTTTTCATTGCATATGGTGAATTCCGGAAGCCACCTTCCGGAATTCACCTGGCGAATTTGGTCGAATTGAAAAAACGGCGATAATTGCCGCGATTTCGCCCGCTATTGCATATACCCCTATATGTTCCAATGCTCGTTGCTTGAGCAGTCTTGAAGTCATCCCCACATAATAAATGTGGCAGGGACAAGTTATACAATAAATGACATTCTTAGTCTTGCAATTGAAAAAATCCATTATAGGACGAGACACCCCATACTTATCCACAATTGAATCTTTGTGTAGTATGTGTCTGCAGATTTTACAGTTGCCGCAGGGAAAACTACCCTTAATAGTTGGTTGTTTTGGAGGTTTAGCCTCAAAGTGACTCTGAACAAGTCTATCCTTTAGGCTTGCAGACCTCCGCCAACTCATCTGAACTTTATCCTTCAGGATTTTATCCAAATCAATGTCTGTATGTAATATAGACCAGTGTTTTTGGATGATACTCCTAATTTCATTCCATTCCGCACAGAAATTACCTACAAAGCGAATCTCTGTGTCTTTAGGTGAGACTGTTTTGTTTTTATAGATTAATGAATCTCTTTCAATATGTCTGATGTCTCTCTGTGCTTTCTTTATGGACCTGTTGCTATATCCCCTGCTTCGTAGTCTGTTTGATAACTCTAGACTTTTTTCTTGGAAGGTATTCATATCCGAGCAGTTCCTCTTTAACCTAAGGAACTCCCCTTTGGGGATATTTTTGACTGTGGGTGGGAAGTGGGAGCTGGAATGGTGAAGTATGGAATTAGTAGCTGTAGGTTTTCTGTACAGTTCGGTTCCGACAAGGTTGTCTTTGTCACGGAAAATTGTGAGATCCAGAAAAGAGATCTTATTTGTACTTGCCTCGAAAGTAAATTTCAAGTTAAGGTTATTAATATGCAAGTCTTGTACAAAGGATTCCAAAGATTCCATATCGCCTTCCCAGATGAGTAGTATATCATCTATATAGCGGATCCATAATAGGATCCTCCTTATATGATGATCATTCTTTTCTTGAAACACCACTTCCCGCTCCCACCAGCCTAAAAATAAATTTGCATACGTGGGGGCACAGGATGCTCCCATCGCTGTCCCCCTTGTTTGTATGTAAAATTTATTGTCAAAGATGAAATAATTATAATGTAAAACAAAATGTAGCAGGTCCAATATGAATGAATGAAAATCAGTTAGTCCTTCCATTTCCATGAAATACCGAGTGGCTTCCAATCCTTTCTGATGGTCAATGGAAGTGTAGAGTGACTCTACATCCATGCTTACCAGGAGGTGAGTATCATCCAACCTGATGCCCTGGATTTTCTGTAGGACATCCGTAGTATCTTGGACATACGAGGGAAGGGTAGTCACGTGATGTCTAAGTTGTACATCTATAAATACACTTGCCTGTTCAAGGAGACCACCGATCCCAGATACTATGGGTCTGCCTGGGGGTTTAATAACACTCTTGTGTGTCTTGGGTAGGAGATAAAAGGTCGGTATTTTGGGGTGATTAACTTGCAGGAAATTAAATTCTGATTTAGTTATGATGTTATCCTTCCTTGCTTGCTCAATAAGTCTGGTATATACTACCATAAAGTTGTCTGTAGGGTTGAAAAGCGTTTTCTTATAACAATCTTTGTCGTTAAGCTGTCTAAAGGCTTCTTTAACATACATGTTTTTAGGCCATAAGACAACGTTGCCTCCTTTATCAGATTGTTTTATTTCTATATCTTTCCAAGATTCAATCTCATTGAGTGCTCTTCTTTCACTACTTTTTAAGTTGTGATGTAGAGCCCCCTTATGTTTCTGATGTAGTCTATCAAGATCTTTTGAGACTAAATTGGAAAAGACCCTCACCTCCGGGCATATGTTGTCTTGTGGAAAGAAATTAGATTTCCTTTTACAGGTTGGCCTCTTGGCCTCCCCTTCGATTGCAGGCTCATTAAGATCCTGTAGTTCCTCAAGGGTAGATAGTGCTTCCAGATCTTCCTCATTGAATTGAAGCTCTTGAGTCGCCATATCGGATATTTCCTCCAGAGTATTAATTTCTTCTAGATTCGGTGAAATTACCGAACTATTTCGATTGGCATGAAATTTGGCCAATAATAATTTTCTGCCAAATAGGTGAAGGTCCTTGTCCCATTGGAACCTGTCAAATTTTGTAGTGGGGGCAAAGGTGAGACCTTTCGATAGAACTTGACTATGCGCATCCGTCAGTATATGCTCTGATAGATTAATAATCATTAGATTATCATCCCCATTCAGTATTTTCTGCGGTTCCGTATAGGGTAGTGGGATGGTGGTGGGGAATCCCATCTTTGGGCCCCTCTTCCTCTTCTTTCCCCCCCTCCTCGACTTCCTTTTGGACGTCCCCTTTTGGGCCTGCCTTCCTCCAAAAAAGGAGGGAGATATGCGGTTTGATATCTGTTTGGCTCAGACCGCGCTCGGCTGTCACTGGAATCCTCGTCAGTCCCTGAGGAGTCAATTTCAGAGGAGGAGGGTTTTTTGCCCTTCTCTATACATATTCCCTTTTAATTGTAAAAATAAAGTATACATTTTAAACAATAAACATTTAATATAATTTTGAAAGAGTGCCCCCAAAAAGAGGCTTTTTCTTTGATTCCTATTTCTTTGTAGGGATCATTCCCCTTCTCTACAGACTATATTAATACCTCTGGGGTGCACCGCCAACACATTTAAATATATAGAATACTATTTCCTGATTTCCTATATTGTTGGTTAAAAATGTTCAAATAAAATTGATAGTGGCGGTGCAGGCAAACAAAACCCCTTTTTTCTCAATGTTTCCTTTAAGCCGTCCATTAATACGGACACCGCTACTACCCTATGATGCACATTTTCCTTAATGTCCGCGACCCCAGTGTATCTAGCCATTTCCTGCAGTGCTCGATGGAAATAGTCAGAAGCCGTTTCACCTTCTTTTTGTCTAATGGAGAAGATTTTATTCCACTTGACAACAGTTGGGAAATATACTCCTAACTGCAGATTGATCTGTTTTACGTTCTCCTGATTGTATTCATCAGTGAGAGGTACCTCTGCATCTAATTTACAGTCAGCAATGAATTTCACAGGGTCAATATTAGAGGGCAAGCATGCCCGTAGCACTGTCCGCCAATCTTTGTTATTGGGTTCGGTGGCGTTACCTAGTTCTCTAATAAACCTTTGACATGCGGCTAGATCTTTCCTGGGATCGGGAAATTCAGACATAATTGTCCTCAATTCTGTCCGGGACCAGGGGCAATGCATAGCAATGTTCCTGACGGGAGTGATTCCCAGAGCGTCAGTCTTCCCATTGGGGACTGCGATCACCCTGACAGGATTCAGTTCAATTACATCATTCTGGGTTGCTTCTACAATGTGAGGTGCAATTGTCTCTGCATAATGTACTGTACCATACTTACCTGTGGACACGACCTCACCTGTCCCTCGGCTAGGGGCCTTTGCTACTGCTCTTACTGGTTGGGCCGTGCCCACTTGTGTGTCTTGTATGGTGGCTGCTAGAGAGAGTGCCGATATCGTGCTGGGCTCATCTTCTTGGTCGCAGTCCGGAGGGAAGTTTAAGATGGGATACAACTTGCACGGGTTAGTATTAATACATTTATTAAGTTCACTCTTATCATATATTAGTATGCCATTCTCTGTAGCCACTTTCCTGTAATGTACGGTGGTGGTGGTGCAGTTGCTATCAGTTTCCTGCTAGGGTTGGAACCAGCCGCTTGAGCTAATCCCCTTTGCATATCACCCTCCTGTTGCCATAAATGTAAACAATCATAATGTCTAATCCTTTGTTTTCTGGATCTTATTAGACATATCCTTCTCCTTAAATTTTGCAACACCTCAGGACTAAAACTGCCTACCCAAGGGAACGGTTCCCTATCTTCCGCAGTCATACGTTCCCATTCATTGCATAAAACCTCTGTGTGTGATCCATATTTCTCACACATTATGTACCTCACCGACCCTTTGGGCCGCGGAATATCAACCTGAACCCTGGTTGATCGTCCCTTACTTGAGCAATTGGCCCTCATTCTTTGCAGGTATTGTCTTTTCAGCTAATTCCTACAAAAACCAAATTACTCAGAGGTAAGGCGATGGTGAAAGTTCTCAGAGCACTCTCACCCACTCACGCCCACGTTGGCCAATACACCTGAGCACTGTCCGCAGCACTGTTCGTACCCAACCTAGGGCCCTACGTAACCTCTATTTACTGAGAGTGTGTGGGAGTGACTTACCCTTCCCAGTAAATATCAGTTGTTGGAGATTTCCTGAGTGACCAGCGAAACTCCCTTAAAATAAAAAAACTGTTACACAAATCACGTTGCGTGTACAATTAGCGTCTATGATTCCGCGATTTTACGCAAATGGCGTAATGTGTATCAAGTTGAACTAACTATTGCACAAACTAACGCGCGGTACAATCGCACGGCGTATAAGTAACTGTTACTTATCCGCTGTACGACCAATGGAATCGTTTTTCAGGCTGCGAAACCTCAGCCGGAGCTTTTCCAGAACAGGCCTATATGGGTACTACGCTAACCCCCGGGGCTGCGCTCTCACCGCTGACCTTTTTCAGGCCACGGTATTCAGAGCTTCGCTTGACTTAGCGGATTTCTGACTTCGCTGACCTCTTGGTCTGCTGTTATACTAATTGCTCCTTTATACCTTAATCAATGTTAACGTGAGAAAGCCACTCCCACGCCACCAAGTGTCCACTCACCTGATGTGGTCTCCTACGGGATCCCGAATTCTGGGTTCACAAAACCTTTATTTGCACACTCATGCTCGTTCACTCATATACACTTTGGTTTTTCTGTACAGAAAATTAACTTTCATTCAGATAAAACAGCCTAGTCCCAGAGGTGACACAGTAAGAGAAGGTTCTTTTAAACTAAATATTGGAAACTGAACAAATTTGTGCTATTATCGCGTGGCTACCGTATCGCCTAAACTGAAACAATGCTATTGTGTGATTTGTATTTAGTGGGCGTACCTGTACACATGTTGCATAAACACGCCACGTGTGTACGCCTTTACGTTGCGTACGCAGTCCCGAACGCTGTCCGAGACACGTGTACAAAGGCCGTACGTCCGCAGTACTACAAATCCCACACTTCTATAAATGTAAGCGATATTTAACTATAATCACTTACTTAACACACACACAGTTTCTACTTTATCAACCTTTACAACTAGGTCAGGTTCCGTGTGCGTTTTACACTTACTCCCTTAAATATTAACTCTATATGTTAACTAAATAGCAACAACTTTTCCAGTACAGATCAAAATAAATCTAGTAATCAGTGATTATGGCAACGGTGTGAGCAGATATGCAAAGTACAAAATACAGATGTATGCGTGTGTTGTGTGCGCATTTGGCGCCAAAACAGAAATTTACAGATTTTAAAAAGAAAAATAACTTTTGCGTTCTTACCTTACGGATCCCTCCAGCATCCCTTCAAACCATGCAGGGCAGACGCTTATCTAATCAGCACTTATATATCCCCTGACCAAGAGAAGGTTCACAGGGGATACTCCGCCCTTTGCTGATAGATAAAGTCTGCGAAAACTCTGCTAGGCTGCGGGTATGAGAAGGAACCGGACGAGCCCTCAATTGATAATGTTGGTATTATCTTAGACCGCAAAGCTATACCCCTTTGTACACTATTACCGTTGAGCTGATATGGCCGCTAGACTACGTGCATGTGCTACGCACTTTGTACGCTATTTGCGTACAGAGTCCTGCACGTGGTACGCACTTGGCGTACGCACGCTGCGCTGTGTGTACGGAGTGCACGCTGCGCTGAGTGTACGGAGTACACACAGCGAGCGCACACACAATTGATAACCTTTAAACCTTGTTAATGATACAATGTAATGATATGCTTATACTTTAAACCTTTGGCAGCAAAGTACTGCAACGATGTTATACCTTTAAGCCTTATCAATGCTATACACCTTATACAAGTAAATCTATTTTAAAGCCCATGCAGGAAAGTGAAAACACAACACTGTTTGTAGTTGAAACCACAGGGTTCTAAGGCCACCGTGGATTGATTCCAAAAGATAAAAACAATACAATTTATACACTACAGGCTAACAAGTAAATCTAAACAGAATAATGGCTACAGAGAATGTACGTACGTAAGAATATTCGCAAGCGCAACCCGAATCCGTTCCTCCGCTGGTCATACAGATAGCGTTTAGAGTCTTCTGACCGGCCAGGCAACAATGGTCCTTATATACACAACATGCATACACAATACAATGGTCACTGTAATCTCATTGTTCATTGGACACAGAGATATGTCTCCACATTACAGCAAAGGTCATAGGTGGATTTGAAAAGGTGGGCGATGTCCCTTCCAACTGCTCTTGTGGGTGGTATCCTCCGGATTCCCGCCGCATATGTAATTTACAGTAAATACAGTTAATGTTCATAATCTACTTTTGCACATAACTATACGCAGGAACAAGCGATCTTTCTCTAACTAACACCAGAATGTTACCCTCAAAATACCCTACAGCTGGATACTAGACATCACCTTCCAACCTTTATCTGACCCTTCCTATCATGCAAAGGCGAATCTCTCTGTCCAGGAACTGTTTAAACTAATAATACTCGCTGACATGGTCTAGGGGAACTATGGCCCTCATTCCGAGTTGATCGCTCGCAAGGCGATTTTAGCAGAGTTACACACGCTAAGCCGCCGCCTACTGGGAGTGAATCTTAGCTTCTTAAAATTGCGACCGATGTATTCGCAATATTGCGATTACAAACTACTTAGCAGTTTCAGAGTAGCTTCAGACTTACTCGGCATCTGCGATCAGTTCAGTGCTTGTCGTTCCTGGTTTGACGTCATAAACACACCCAGCGTTCGCCCAGACACTCCTCCGTTTCTCCGGCCACTCCTGCGTTTTTTCCGGAAACGGTAGCGTTTTTAACCACACGCCCCTGAAACGCCGTGTTTCCGCCCAGTAACACCCATTTCCTGTCAATCACATTACGATCGCCGGAGCGAAGAAAAAGCCGTGAGTAAAAATACTATCTTCATTGTTAAATTACTTGGCGCAGTCGCAGTGCGAATATTGCGCATGCGTACTAAGCGGAATTTCACTGCGATGCGATGAAATATACCGAGCGAACGACTCGGAATGAGGGCCTATATCTAAAATATACGCTATTTGGGTTAAATATGCAATGTTCTAATAACACGCTACACGCTCACAAACTCCGCCGTAAATACCCATATCATGCGCATGATCGCCGGAGCGATCTTACGCAACTTGCGGATATGTGCACGCACGGCGGACTGAGTGCACGAGCAGCGGGCATGTGCATGGGGTTAGTACAAGACATATGCATAATGATATTTTTCGACTTTGACACCGTTGGTATTATGTACCTTCTCATTTCAAGACGATGTACCCTGATGTTACGGATGGCTGTTGGAGGGGTTGTGCTTCTGAGAGCATGTACATGCATATTTGGAGGACTTGCCCGAAACTAGTACCTTTATGGAAAGAAGTTGTCCGACTTCTTTCGTTCCTATTTTCTACCCCAATCCACCTGGACCCTAAATACTTTCTACTGCCTCTGGACCTCCCGACTTTAACTAAACATAAGAACAAGTTATTACGTCATGTGGCTACTGCCACGACATGTCAAATTGCGAAGGCCTGCAGGTTGCCCTCCCCACCATCCCTACAATCCATTGTCGCTTACATTTGGTACGTTTATAAGATGGAATATATGACCAGGGCGTTCGATAAAATCTGGGCACCTTGGCTCACTTCTCAAAATGCCCCCTCCCCATTCTGTAGCTGATTAAGTTACGCACCCCACTTTTTAAGTTGGCTGCCCGGACCCCGCCACTCGGACCTCCCCTCCTCTTATATCTATTTCCCCTTTTGCCCACAATCTTGTTTCTTCCTTTTCCTGTCTTTATTCTTCCCGTTCTCTCACTCCCCTGGGCTGGTTGGCCACACCATAGATCTAGAGGACTCTTTCTTCTCTTGCACTATCTCTGTCGTCTCACTTAAAAAAAAAAAAAAAGATTTACTCGCTTGATTGTTATGTTATTTCTTTGTTGTGTACATCTTAGTACTATTTTGTTTTTCTATGCCTATGAAACACACCATTTATGTGTATTACTGTAAATCGACCAATAAAACTTTAAAAAAAATAAATGTATTTACAGCAGATTAGGCACCCCAGCAATAAAAGGAAGGATATTAGCTCACCAGGGAGTCCTTAATGAACAAAGGAGAGCTTCTGTAGAAGGCCCAAAGCTTTCAATATTATCCAATACCTTCCCTGTTAATGTGCAATGTCAGCCCCAATGTTACTGTACTGTATTTCCTGCTAGAACCCCAAGTGCACGTACCCACCTGTGTGGGAGATCTGGTGTCCTCAGGCTGAGTGTCCGAGAGGGAGTCCACCCAGTCCCTGAGTCACAACAGTGACGTGCAGTGGGGTGAGGCCTTTCCTGTCATACGTTTGTGCCAGAATTTTGACTGTATAAAGTACATGAAAACACAGCACCAACAGCTAGCTTCTATAGCTTGCACGGTGCACGACACGCTAGTTACAGCACTGCATGGCAAAGAAGAGAGTTTAAGACAGTAGCCGGCATAGGAGAGATCTCAGGTACTGGAGCTCATCTGTACAGCGTCGGAGCCAGCTGCGGACAGACAGGTGGGTCAGAGACATTGCCCCAGGAGCTGTTTGCTGTCTCACTGGAGCAGCACAGCACTGTCAGTATAAAAAAAACGGCTCCTCTAATTTCTCGGCATCCCCTGTAATCCTGCACTCGGGGTGCATACCCTTTGAGCATCCCCCCCCCCCCCCCCAGGTGCAGCCCCTTCCCTTTTGCTCATATATTGCGTGTAAATCTAGATTTGGTGCAAGTCAGTGCCTCCTGAGCCATTTAGCTCACCTCACGTCCCTGAGTGACAGCAAGCAGGTCTGGCAGCTTCCGGGGGGTCCGGTGACATCCACAGCAAGCAGGTCTGGCGGCTTGCAGCTGTCTGGTCCGGAGGCTTCTGCAGCAAGTGGGTCTGGCGGCTTGCAGCTTCTGGCGATGAGCGGAGCAGCAACAGGGGGCCCCAGCTTTGTCCTGACTGGCAAGCTGCAACTTGCAAAGACACAGAAAGCCTCTCCTGGCTCTGCAGCCCACCAGTAGCGTTAAAGCGTGATAAAAAAAATTATTGCCGTTAATAAGTTACTGCGTTAACTCGATAGTTACACGTTAACTTGCCCATATATATATATGGGTGTAGTATGGTATGCCGGCAGCCAGGATCCCGGCAACCAGTATACTGGCGCCGGGATCCCGACCACCGGCATACCGACAGCTGGGTGAGCACAAATGAACCCCTTGTGGACTCGCTGCACTCGCCATGCTGTGGGGCACGATGGCGTGCTATGCGCACCACACACGCTATTTATTCGCCCTCCAGGGCAAATGGACTCCCAAGAGGGAGAAAAGTTGTCGGTATGCCGGGTGTCGGGATTCCGGGGCTGATATACTGAGCGCCGGGATCCCAACACCCGGCATACTGAATACCACACACACACACATATATATATATATATGTCATTTGTGAAAGAGGGCACTCACCAATTTTTTTAAAAGGTGAAAGGTTATTTATTACCACATCATGAAGTCAACGTTTCGATCACATCCAAGTGATCTTTGTCAAGACATCAACAAGGTACTGTAGACAGCAGGACACCAAAGGCAGCATGTCCAGCCAGCTCACACAATGCAATATTTATACCCCCATCGACTAGAGATCATCAGACACGCCCACATCCACTTCCTGTATAGCAACCAAATGGATAAAGCAGCCAATAATGCCAGAACTAGTGACCAAACACACACAGAAACAAATGGGGCACAAGATAACAACTGTAATAGACACTACATATAAGTATAATAGGCAACAGGCAGCGAAAACTGGGTCAAAATACTCTAAATCACCTAGCAGGAAGTGCTCATGCGTTCCAGCACCTGGAATGCACGCCGAGGGCGGAAGTAACACACCACAGAATGGACGTCACGTCACGTCGTCATGGTGACCGCCGGAAGCCAGTGTACATACTTAAAGAAAATGCTCATGCGTTCCAACATATGGAACGCACGCCGAGGGCGGAAGTGATGCACCACAAAGCAGACGTGACATCACGTCGTCATGGTAACCGCCCCGTGCGTACGATGTCAATACAATAATACAGCATCTAGTATATTCAAAGTAGCACGCAGAGCCGGGCGCGAGAATCACCCCATAATTGAACACATTTATAACTAGCATAGGGCTCCACAGCCACTGAACAAACAGGGATTAAATGTAAATGTGAATGGTATGAAAATGACATTGGACCATGGGCATAGATACCCCAATAACTTGGAGTGGACATATCTGATATCCCCAACCGTGGCAACATACAATATAGTATTACACAACATGAGACCACATAAAACATAACTTTTACTACTATCCTTAAAAAACGCATAATAATAATCATCCACCGTGCAGCATGGACAGCTTGTACAAGCAGGCACCATGAAATCAGGTGTCAACCATACCAGTCTGCCCATCTGCACCAAGGATGACACAGCACGTGTAAACATATATACTATACTAAAAGAAACAGAAACAAAATAAACACAAAAAATAATAAGGGACTCTGCTGCAGGTGCAAAAAAAATGGTAGCATAGACAAAGACTAAAGGGTATTGCTACGACTACATCGACATAGAGAGTTCATCAGTATCAGGACAAAAAAATTCCATAAGGGTTGGCTTCGTTAAGTCCTTGTGGAGTGATAGTTCCAAGCTTAAAAATCCACCTGGATTCGCGTTGTTTTAAAGTTCTCTATCACCTCCACGGATAGACGGCAGGATCTGGTCGATCAGTATACACTTAAGACTTGATATAGAATGTTTATATTGTAGCCAATGTCTCGCTACTGGCTTGTCTGTTTTATTTGTCTCTAGTGCCTGACGGATGGAATAACGATGGTTGGCCATCCATTCGCGAAAATAGCGAGTCGTGAGTTCAACATAGTAGAGCCCACATGGGCAAATGATGATATATATGACAAACTCAGACAGGCATGATAGCTTATGCTTTATCGGATCCGTTTTCCACTATGTGGATGAGCAAATGAGGATCCGCTCGTCATTGATCGACAAGTCGTGCAGTCGGGACAGCGGAAACAGCCTGTTTTTTTCGTTTTCAACCACATTCGGTTAGTTTTTTGCGGTAATAAAGAAGGCTGCATCAGTAACTGACGAAGATTTGGTCCTCTACGGTACGAGTGCATAGGAGGTTTTTGGCTTATCCCTTCCAATTTAGCATCAGTAGCAACTATGGACCAGTGTTTTTTAATAGCTTTCTCAGCAACTTGTGCATTGGTATCAAAGGTAGATGTGAAAATCAGCCAGCTAGGATCAAAGGATGAAACCGGCTTTTGAGTAGAATTGCTAAATCTGACCTTTGCTTTCTTCAGGCATCTAGAGATGACTTTAGGTGAGTACCCTCGTGCCAAGAATCTTTCAGACATGTCATGCAATTGCTGCTCAGCAGATACTGGAGACAAATTATTACGTAATACACGCAAAAACTGGGAAATCGTCATGCTTTCTTTAAGATTCTCAGGGTGGTGGCTAGTGGCAAACAGAAATGTATTGCGATCAGTCTGTTTATGGTACAGAGTGGATCCCAGGTGGTTCTGTTCATGAAAAATTGTCACATCTAGAAAATTCATTGACTCATAATCAATCTGATGCGTGAAACGGATAGGACTATCAATAGAATTAAGAAATTGGACCATGTTACAGAACTCACTCTTAGTACCCTTTCACAAGATGAAAATATCATCCTTTATAACACCCAAAATAGGTAAGCTTATCACCAAAGTTAGGAAGAATGTAGGTGTTTTCGTATTGATACATGAATAGATTCGCATAGGACGGCGCCAGGTTAGAGCCCATGGTGGTCCCCGTGTTCTGGATGAAAAACTAATTCCCATAGCAGACGTGGTTCTTACTGAGAACCAGCTCTGCCAGGGCCAGTAGAAATTCGACAGGGGGACCGACATGTGTACCTCCCCCAAGCACCGTCCGTAGCGCATCTAAACCAGCAGAATGTGGAATCACTGTATAGTGAATTCACATCTAGTGAAGCTAACCAGATATCATCAGATATATAGGAGAATTTGGAGATTTTTTTCTAGAAAGACGCCGGTATCCCTGTTGTAACTCGACATACTACTAACTGAAGGTTGCAAAAAACTATCCACAAATTTAGCAATAGGTTGTAAAATCGAATCTCTGGCAAAGATAATCGGACGACCCGGGATTTTAGGAAGCGTATAGAGCAGGGCTGGCCAAACCGGTCCTCGAGATCTACCAACAGTTCACATTTTCCAGACCACCTAGCTGGTGCACAGGTGTAGTCATTACTAATTAAGATGTGCTGCATTCATTCCTAACTGACAATTCTACAGATCTCCAGGAGGCCTGAAAAACATGAACTGTTGGTAGATCTCGAGGACCGGTTTGGCCAGCCCTGGTATAGAGGGTTGGACACACAGGGTGGTCAACAGACAAATAAGTGGCAATTTTATCGTCAATCCACCCATTTTGTAGACCCATGGTGATAGTGGTATCAACCAGTTTCTTAATAGCAGGCATAGGGTTAGAACCAATCTTACAGTAAGCCAGAGGGTCAGATAGTTGTCGGCGTATCTCAGTGTAATACATGGCCCAGTCCTGCACGACTATGGCCCCGCCTTTATCTGCTGGGCGGATAACAATTTGATCTTTTTTCATAAGGGACTGTAATGCTGTCCTTTGAAGCTTACGCAAATTGTCATATTGGTGATCCACCCTGTGTGTCCGCATCTCCTGTTCAGTCAATAAGAGAAAAGATTTAATACTCGGATTTTGTGATATAGGATCAAAAGTACTTGGTCTAGCAAAAACTATATCATGTAATGGGTCAGTACTTTGATTGTTAAAGTATTCCCTAAGTCTCAACTTTCTACCAAACGTAAAATGGTCCACTGACCACTGAAAAGCATCATGTCTCACTGTTAGCACGAAATAGAGACCTCCATCTCAGTGTCAGATAATGCACTGGGAGATAGATTAAACACCGTAGTTAGGTCTTTGCACCTCTGCCCTTTCTTATGTTTCCTCCTGCCCCTCCATGTCGGGTATTTGGGGAGCGTTTTTCTGGGGGATCTGAAGTTTTGCGGATAGCCCGTCCTAAAAAATTAACCTCTTGGTGGTCGAGAGTCAGTAAAGTCACTATCAGAATTGGATAGAGATGAACTGTCGTATTGTCTCTGGGGTCTCAAACGGGAATGTTGGAATCTGCGTGTGGAATTTCTAGGATCTCCCTTCAACCACCTATACACCTGGTGGTTGGAATAATCGGAGTTTACAATATCCAACTTCTTCCGTTTGAACGCTATAAGATCACGTTGATAAGACAACACTTGATCTTTTAATTTTTCTATCCAGTTTTCAGATTTCTCACGTGTAAGGGTATTTAAATGTAAGGAGTTAAAGTCGGTAAGCTCTTGTCAGACCTTAGTCAATTCGACTCCAACCTCTATTACGAGTAATATCAGATCTAATGAGCATTTATTTAATACTCCACACCATCGGGTGCAAAACACCAAATTATGGCGCCCGATGGTGGGAGTATTATTAACCCTAAAACCACGTGGTATCCTCTTATTTCTGTAGTAATCGGACAAAAATTGCCCATGAAGGGTAAGATCTATTTCTCTTTTCCTTCTATCGAAGTACTTTGTGATAAAGATCTATTGGTGTATCATCAGACAATTTCTGAAATTCATGGTGATCAAATAATACTTTGTCAGCGTCGTCGTCTGTGAGAGGGATGAAATTACTCTGTGCCAAATTAAGAGTTATCTCATCCAAGACATTTCCTGCTCCTAGAGACATTGCACTGTACAGGGTTTATAGCAAATATAGCATATACAGAAATTTCTAACATATGTGCTTAATCAGAACGAGTATATATATAATTCAATAAACTCCTAAAGCAGCCGGGACATAGGCCCTCATTCCGAGTTGTTCGCTCGCTAGCCGCTTTTCGCAGCAGTGCACACGCTAAGCCACCGCCCTCTGGGAGTGAATCTTCGCTTAGCAGAATTGCGAACGAAAGATTCGCAAAATTGCGAATAGAAATTTCTTAGCAGTTTCTGAGTAGCTCGAGACTTACTCTGCCACTGCGATCAGTTCAGTCAGTTTCGTTCCTGGTTTGACGTCACAAACACACCCAGCGTTCGCCCAGGCACTCCCCCGTTTCTCCAGCCACTCCCGCGTTTTTCCCAGAAACGGCAGTGTTTTTTCACACACACCCATAAAACGGCCAGTTTCCGCCCAGAAACACCCACTTCCTGTCAATCACACTCCGATTACCAGAACGAAGAAAAATCCTCGTAATGCCGTGAGTAAAATACCAAACTTCTTAGCAAATTTACTTGGCGCAGCCGCAGTGCGAACATTGCGCCCCACTGTAAATCTGGCCCTGCTGTTTCCCAGCATGTTCAAGCCCTACATTTAAAATGACAATATTTTCAATAGTAAGACATTTCCCTTTTAATAAATAAATCCTACACTCCGAGGAATCCTTTCACCTTCTCAATGGCTTACAAAAACCTTGCATGATGAACCAAAGATGTAAAATGTTGATTCACAATCCACTAAACCTTCTTCCAGTTCTCAATAGATCACTTGCTTCCTGGCCCAGGCAAGTCCTTTTCATTGCTGAAGAACAGATGTAACCTCTAAACCCATTACATGTTCCATGAAAAATGCCTAACCTTTACATTATTTAGCACTTTTTGCTAACCTCAACCTGATTTTTCCCCACTAGCAGTTTATCTTTTGTAAATGTATCTTTGTACCTTTTCAGCTTATCCACTGGATTTGAATTACTTAAATTTAAATAAAAACTTTCTACTGGGTGGGGGGACTTGGGGGTGGTTGTTTATCTAGTCCATGCTTTGGGGGTGTTGGGTTGGCACACTTCTTCCTTAAATTGATCCTGATGGCATTAAAATGATTAGGCTTAGTGTTAGGTGCTGGAACATGGTTATATTTTGATATTTTTTTATTTGTATTTTTTCTGTAGTTGAGATTGTAGTTGTCACAATAATACCCATTTAACTCCTGATTCAGTGTTATATGGGCCTTAAATGGCGCCTTTGCGTACCCGCATCACTTTTACTATGTTCTGTGGGGTCTTTCTCTATGTTTCATTAGGTTCTGTGGCTATGGTCTGGGCTTCTGACTATTAAGGTGTCAATTCATTTTTTTATATTGGCCTGTTATATGTATTATTTTATTGTATGCTGTCTTTTTGGGTGTAACTGTTAAAAACTATAAATGAAACACAATTAAAAATTTTTTTTTTAAATGAAACTGGAAAATGGGTGTGTTCTAAAATTTTTGACAGGTAGTTCACCATTTAAAGTAACCGTTCAATAAAATATGTACATTACTTGGAATAACAGTGCCACCTTGTGGTCAAAAACAAAATTGAATGTTTTGGAAAACAGATTCAGTCTCCCATATGCAAAATGCTTGGAACTAGCAGTAATAATAACAATAATAATTTTAATTATATAGCGCAGTTTCTTCAAATGGACTCAAGGTGCTTAACAGATTGCAGGAACAACATACAATATAAAGTCAATATTTTTTTTATCTTTACATGAAATACAGAAACAATGGAGATAATACTAAGGATGTGGCAGCCATTTTGAGTAATTGGTTACAATGATCCAGGTGAGGCAGCCATTTTGGGTGCACAATATATGATTACACTGGGCGGCATAGACATAGTGAGCCGACAGAATACCCACTACATAACATTTCCACAGTTGCCCATTCTGCCCATGAAAGTACCAGGTGAGGCAGCCATTTAGGCCAAACTACATAGTTTACAGTGGGCAGGGTTTCCAGTCCATAGAAGTGCACCTCTCAGTGGGAGATTGCAGAAAGAAAGACAAGTTGAGGTGGGGGGAAGATAGGTGGCAGTATCAGCACAGGGAAAACAAAAGTATAACTGAATTTAGGCAGAAATAAAAGATGGTTCTGAATTAGTATATTGCAAATGGGGCAAAGAGCACAAAGCAGGGTGTGTACTAAACAAGTGGGCATAGGTGAGCCCAACAATATTAACCACTTAACTATTGTTTTCCAAAAAAACCCTCAGAAATAGTTTTTTTATATATTTAATGATATCTATTTAAAACATGTTTCACAAGTTTATATTTAAAAAAAATAAATGCAACATATATATATATATATATATATATATATATATATATATATATATATATATAATTCCATGGACATCCGCACTGATCTGCAAATCAGAAGCCAACCAGATGGTGCTCAACTCCAAGGAACAGTAGATTCCAATAAATAGTCATTTGTGAAAGAGGGCACTCACCAATTTTCTTAAAAGGTGAAAGGTTATTTATTACCACATCATGAAGTCAACGTTTCGATCACATCCAAGTGATCTTTGTCAAGACATCAACAAGGTACTGTAGACAGCAGGACACCAAAGGCAGCATGTCTAGCCAGCCCACACAATGCAATATTTATACCCCCATCGATTAGAGATCATCAGACACACCCACATCCACTTCCTGTATAGCAACCAAACGGATAAAGCAGCCAATAATGCCAGAACTAGTGACCAAACACACACAGAAACAAATGGGGCACAAGATAACAACTGTAATAGACACTACATATAAGAATAATAATAATAATTTTATTTATATAGCGCTCTTTCTCCAATAGGACTCAAGGCGCTTAACAGATACATAGCATAATATAGTACAGAAAATAATGAAGTACATTTTCATAAAATACAGAAGCATGAAGATACTGAAAGGGACATTATGGAAATGCTTGAGTAAACAGAAAAGTCTTGAGTCTACTTTTGAAGTATTCTATAGTTGGGGCCTCTCGCATTGTGCGGGGAAGTGAGTTCCATAGAGTCGGAGCCGCATGACTAAAAGCTCGACCCCCAGATGAATTACGGTAGATTCTAGGTACTGCTAAAAGTCCTTCATCTACAGATCGCAGTAATCGAGAGGGGCAGTATGGGGTCAGAAGCTGTTTCAGGGGGTGGTCTTCTGTATGCCGGCGGTCGGGCTCCCGGCGCTCAGTATACCGGCGCCGGGAGCCCGACAGCCGGCATACCGACACTTATTTTCCCTCGTGGGGGTCCACGACCCCCATAGAGGGAGAATAAAATAGTGTGGCGCGCGTAGCGCGCCACCGTGCCCGTAGCGTGGCGAGCGCAGCGAGCCCGCAAGGGGCTCATTTGCGCTCGCCACACTGTCGGTAAGCCGGCGGTCGGGCTCCCGGCGCCAGGATGCTGGTCGCCGGGAGCCCGACCGCCGGCCAGCCGTAGTGAACCCGTTTCAGGTACCTTGGGCCTTGGTCATGTAATGCTTTGAAACTCAGTAAGCCAATCTTGAAGATGATTCGCCATCTTACAGGCAGCCAGTGAAGGGCGTAGAGGATGGGGTTATGTGGCTAGAACGGGGCTGGTTGGTTAATAGCCTGGCAGCTGTGTTTTGCACCAGCTGTAAGCGTTGCAATTCTTTTGCTGGTAGACCAAGGTAGAGGGCATTACAGTAGTCTAAACGAGTTGATACAAATGCATGTATGACTTTTGGCATATCATCTGAGGAAATTAAGTGCTTGATTCTGGCTATGTTCCTCAGGTGAAAGAATGATGATTTGATTGTGGCTGATATCTGATGTTTAAGTGTCAAGCCACCATCCAGGACAACGCCAAGATTCCGCACACGATCACTGGTCTGTAATTCTAAATCCCTGAGTGTAAGTCCAGTTGGTTGGCTATGCTGCAGTCTTGTCCTTTGATATTGCGGTCGTATCATAAGGACCTCTGTTTTATCCGGGTTCAGTCGCAGCCAACTGGCGCTCATCCACTCCTGTAGTTCAGCTAGACAGCCATTTAGGGTTGCTATTGGGTTATCAGTGCCCGGAGCAAAGGACAAGTACAGTTGTGTATCATCTGCATAGCAGTGGTAGACCAGGCCATAGCAGTGCTAATAGGCAACAGGCAGCGAAAACCGGGTCAAAATACTCTAAATCACCTAGCAAGAAGTGCTTGTGCGTTCCAGCACCTGGAACGCACGCCGAGGGCGTTTCATCCTTTGATCCTAGCCGGCTGATTTTCACATCTACCTTTGATACCAATGCACGAGTTGCTGAGAAAGCTATTAAAAAACACTGGTCCATAGTTGCTACTGATGCTAAATTGGAAGGGATAAGCCAAAAACCTCCTATGCACTCGTACCGTAAAGGACCAAATCTTCGTCTGTTACTGATGCAACCTTCTTTATTTTACCGCAAAAAAACAACCCAATGTGGTTGAAAACGAAAAAAACAGGCTGTTTCCGCTGTCCCGACTGCACGACTTGTCGATCAATGACGAGCGGATCCTCATTTGCTCATCCACATAGTGGAAAATGGATTCCGATAAAGCATAAGCTATCATGCCTGTCTGAGTTTGTCATATATATCATCATTTGCCCATGTGGGCTCTACTATGTTGGACTCACGACTCGCTGTTTTCGCGAACGGATGGCCAACCATCGCTATTCCATCCGTCAGGCACTAGAGACGAATAAAACAGACAAGCCAGCAGCGAGACATTGGCTACAATATAAACATTTTATATTGAGTCTTAAGTGTATGCTGATCGACCAGATCCTGCCGTCTATCCGTGGAGGTGATAGAGAACTTAAGTTAAAACAACGCGAATCCAGGTGGATTTTTAAGCTTGGAACTATCACTCCACAAAGACTTAACGAAGCCAACCCTTATGGAATTTTTTTGTCCTGATACTGATGAACTCTCTATATCGATGTAGTCGTAACAATACCCTTTAGTCTTTGTCTATGCTACCATTTTTTTGCACCTGCAGCAGAGTCCCTTATTATTTTTTGTGTTTTCTCTAACGTCCTAGTGGATGCTGGGGACTACGTAAGGACCATGGGGAATAGATGGGCTCCACAGGAGACATTGGCACTTTAAGAAAGAATTTAGATTCTGGTGTGCTCTGGCTCCTCCCTCTATGTCCCTCCTCCAGACCTCAGTTTGAATCTGTGCCCGGACGAGCTGGGTGCTACTTAGTGAGCTCTCCTGAGCTTGCTATAAGAAAGTATTTTGTTAGGTTTTTTATTTTCAGGGAGCTCTGCTGGCAACAGACTCCCTGCATCGTGGGACTGAGGGGAGAGAAGCAGCCCTACTCTCTGAAGATAGGACCTGCTTCTTAGGCTACTGGACACCATTAGCTCCAGAGGGATCGTACACAGGATCTCATCCTTTGTCGTCCGATCCCGGAGCCGCGCCGCCGTCCTCCTCACAGAGCCGGAAGACAGAAGCCGGGTGAAAAAAGCAAGAAGACTTCGAAATCGGCGGCAGAAGACTCCAGTCTTAATATGAGGTAGCGCACAGCACTGCAGCTGTGCGCCATTGCTCCCACACTGCACCCACATACTCCGGTCACTGTAAGGGTGCAGGGCGCAGGGGGGGGGGGCACCCTGGGCAGTAATTAGAGACCTATTTGGCAAAAGTTTGCATAATATACAGTTGGGCACTGTATATATGTATGAGCCCCCACCAAAGTGCCTTATAGGGGAATTGTCTTCAGATGAGCATTCCCTGAGTGTGTGGTGTGTCGGTACGTGTGAGTCGACATGTCTGAGGTAAAAGGCTCCCCTAAGGAGGAGATGGAGCAAATATGTGTGTGAGAGGGTGTCTCCGTCGACAACGCCGACACCTGTTTGGATATGTGTAATTAAGTGCTAAGGTGAATTTATTGCACAAAAGATTAGAGAACAGACAGGAAATCTACCCATGTCTGTCTCTATGTCGCAGAGACCTTCAGAGTCTCTCAATGCTCACTATCCAAAATAATAGACACTGATATCGGCACAGAGTTTGACTCCAGTGTCGACTACGATAATGCAAAGTTACAGCCAAAATGGCGGAAAAGTATTCAATATATTATTATTGTAATAAAAGATGATTTGCATATGACTGATGACTCATCTGTCCCTGACACAAGGGTACACATGTTTAAGGGGAAGAAAGCTGAGGTAAATTTCCCTCCTCTCATGATGAAAAAGAGCGGGAATCTCCAGACAAGAGACTGCAGTTTCTCACAAAGAATTCTCAGGCAGTATCCTTTTCCCACCTAGGGAGTCACGTTTGCCCAAAAGGTAGCCCTGATGTAACAGCTATTCTCAGGGATCCTGCAGATAGCGTGCACATTCTGGTACACTACTCAGACCGGCGATTGTGTCGGCATGGGTTTATAGCGCTGTGGCAGCGTGGACAGGTACCTTATCAGCAGAGATTGAGACCCTAGTATGTATATATATATATGTATATATAGAGATATATATATATATTAAAGATGCTGTCTTAAGAGATATATATATATATATATATATATATATATAAAACATGCCCAAAGAGACATGAGTATACTGGGTCCTAGAGTCAAAGCTATGTCGATTTCTGCTTGACGTGTCCTGTAGAATATGCAAAGGACAGATGATGCCGACTTAAGAGGCATTTGGAAGGCTGAGGATTGTATGGAGAAGGGTTCTCGGACCTGGTCTCCACAGCTATAGCTGGTAATTCTGATATTTTGCCTTATATTCCTGCACAGCCTAGGAAAGCGGGTGGTAGTCATGTGACCGCCGGTCGGCTGACCGACAGTCACATGACCTCCTCCGTGAGCTCGACGGCTCACTATCTCGATAGTCGGCATGCCGACCAACAGGGACTATTTCCACTCGTGGGTGTCCATGACACCCATAGAGTGGGAATAGAACCCGTGGCGACCGCAGGTCGCCACTGAGCCCGCAGCGTGGCGAGCGCAGCGAGCCCGCAAGGGGCTTGCTGCACTCGCCCCTCCCCGCCTGGATCCCGGCGTCGGTATGCTGCCGGGATCCCGGCGTCGGTAAGGTGACCAGCGGTCAGGAGACCGCCGGTCACCCGTACTACACCCTAGGAAAGCACGACATTATCAAATGCAGCTTTTCGAACAAAGAAACAAGAAAGTCCGAGGTGCGTCCTTTCTTGCCAGAGGTAGGGGCAGAGGAAAGAAGCTGCACAACACAGCTAGTTCCCAGGAACAGAAGTCCTCCCTGGCCTCTACAAAAATCCACCGCATGTCGCTGGGGCTCCACTCCCCCCTCACTGACGGCCCTGCCGGCTTCCCCCCACGAGAGGGAAACAGTGTTAACTGCAATTCACAAATTGTATCTTCAACAGGTGGTGGTCAAGGTTCCCCTCCTTCAACAAGGAGGGGGTTATTATTCGACCATGTTGTAGTCCCGAAACCAGACGGTTCGGTCAGACCCATATTGAATTTAAAATCCCTGAACATATACCTGAAAAGGTTCAAGTTCAAGATGGAATCGCTAAGAGCGGTCATTGCAAGCCTGAAAGGGGGAGATTTTATGGTGACTCGGGACATAAAGGATGCATACCTTCATGTCCCCATTTATCCACCACATCAGGCGTACCTCAGAATTGCGGTTCGGGATTGTCATTACCAATTTCAGAGTTGCCGTTTGGTCTCTCCACGGCCCCGAGAATATTCACCAAGGTAATGGCGGTAATGATGGTGCTCCTGCGGAAGCAAGGTGTCACTATTATCACGTACTTGGACGATCTCCTCATAAAAGCGAGATCAAGAGAGCAGTTGCTGAACAGCGTATCACTTTCTCTGGAAGTGTAACGGCAACACGGCTGGATTCTATATATTCCAAAGTCGCAGTTGGTTCCTACAGCTCATCTGCCTCTCCTAGGCATGATCCTAGACACAGACCAGAAAAGGGTTTATCTCCCAATAGAGATTGCTCAGGAGCTCGTGACACTGGTCAGGAATCTATTAAAACCAAAACAGGTGTCAGTGCATCACTGCACTCGAGTCCTGGGAAGGATGGTGGCATCATACGAGGCCATTCCCTTCGGCAGGTTCCATGCGAGGACCTTCCAATGGGACTTACTGGACAAGTGGTCCGAATCACATCTTCAGATGCATCGGTTAATCACCCTATCCCCCAGGGCCAGGGTGTCTCTCCTGTGGTGGCTGCAGAGTGCTCACCTTCTCGAAGGTCGCAGATTCGGCATTCAGGACTGGGTCCTGGTGACCACGGATGCAAGCCTCCGAGGGTGGGGGGCAGTCACACAGGGAAGAAATTTCCAAGGGCTGTGGTCAAGTCAGGAGACTTGCCTTCACATCAACATCCTGGAACTAAGGGCCATATACAACGCCCTACGTCAAGCGGAGTCCCTGCTTCGCGACCAACCGGTTCTGATTCAGTCAGACAATATCACCGCAGTGGCTCATGTAAACCGCCAAGGCGGCACAAGGAGCAGGGTGGCGATGGTAGAAGCCACCAGAATTCTTCGCTGGGCGGAGAATCACGTAAGCGCACTGTCAGCAGTGTTCATTCCGGGAGTGGACAACTGGGAAGCAGACTTCCTCAGCAGGCACGACCTCCACCCGGGAGAGTGGGGACTGCATCAAGAAGTCTTCATGCAGATTGCAAGTCGGTGGGAACTGCCACAGGTGGACGTGAGGGCATCCCGCCTCAACAAAAAGCTACAGAGATATTGCGCCAGGTCAAGAGACCCTCAGGCGATAGCTGCGGACGCACTGGTGACACCGTGGGTGTTCCCGTCGGTCTATGTATTTCCTCCTCTTCCTCTCATACCCAAGGTGCTGAGAATCATAAGGAAAAGAGGAGTGAGAACAATACTCTTTGTTCCGGATTGGCCAAGAAGGACTTGGTATCCAGATCTGCAAGAAATGCTCACAGAGGACCCGTGGCCTCTGTCTCTAGGACAGGACTTGTGCAACAGGGGCCCTGTCTGTTCCAAGACTTACCGCAGCTGCGTTTGACGGCATGGCGGTTGAACGCCGGATCCTAGCAGAAAAAGGCATTCCGGATGAGGTCATTCCTACGCTGATAGAGGCTAGGAAGGATGTGACGGCTCAGCATTATCACCGTATATAGCGAAAATATGTGGCTTGGTGTGAGGCCAGGAATGCCCCTACGGAGGAATTCCAGCTGGGCCTTTTCCTTCACTTCCTACAGTCGGGAGTGATTTTGGGCCTTAAATTGGGTTCCATTAAGGTTCAGATTTCGGCCTTATCCATTTTCTTTCAAAAAGAACTGGCTTCTCTGCCTGAAGTTCAGACGTTTGTAAAGGGAGTGCTGCATATTCAGCCTCCTTTTGTGCCTCCAGTGGCACCTTGGGATCTTAACGTGGTGTTGAGTTTCCTGAAATCACACTGGTTTGAACCACTGAAAACGGAGGAAGTAAAATATCTCACGTGGAAGGTGGTCATGCTATTAGCCTTGGCTTCGGCTAGGCGTGTGTCAGAATTGGCGGCTTTTTCACATAAAAGCTCTTATCTGGTTTTCCATGCGGATAGAGCAGAATTGCGGACCCACCCACAATTTCTGCCAAAAGTGGTTTCATCCTTTCATATAAACCAACCTATTGTGGTGCCTGTGGCTACTACTGACTTGGAGGATTCCGAGTCACTGGATGTAGTCGGGGCTTTGAAGGTTTATGTAGCCAGAACGGCTAAGGTCAGGAAAACAGAATCTTTGTTTATCCTGTATGCTTCCAACAAGCTTGGGGCGCCTGCTTCAAAGCAAACTATTGCTCGCTGGATCTGTAACACGATTCAGCAGGCTCATTCTGCGGCTGGGTTGCCGCTGCCTAAATCAGTTAAGGCCCATTCCACAAGGAAGGGGGGCTCTTTTTGAGCAGCTGCCCGAGGGGTCTCGGCATTACAGCTTTGCCGAGCGGCTACTTGGTCAGGTTCAAACACCTTTGCAAAGTTCTACAAGTTTGATACCCTGGCTGAGGAGGACCTTGTGTTTGCTCATTCGGTGCTGCAGAGTCATCCGCACTCTCCCGCCCGTTTGGGAGCTTTGGTATAATCCCCATGGTCCTTACGGAGTCCCCAGCATCCACTAGGACGTTAGAGAAAATAAGATTTTACTTACCGGTAAATCTATTTCTCGTAGTCCGTAGTGGATGCTGGGCGCCTGTCCCAAGTGCGGACTTCTTCTGCAATGCTTGTATATAGTTATTGCTTAAATAAGGGTTATGTTATAGTTGCATCAGAGTTTATCTGATGCTCTGTGATTGTTCATACTGTTAACTGGGTAAAGTTATCACAAGTTATATGGTGTGATTGGTGTGGCTGGTATGAGTCTTACCCAGGATTCCCAAAATCCTTTCCTTGTACTGTCAGCTCTTCCGGGCACGATTTCTCTAACTGAGGTCTGGAGGAGGGACCGTCTATTCCCCATGGTCCTTACGGAGTCCCCAGCATCCACTACGGACTACGAGAAATAGATTTACCGGTAAGTAAAATCATATTTTTTTTGTTTTTGTTTCTTTTAGTATAGTATATATGTTTACACATGCTGTGTCATCCTTGGTGCAGATGGGCAGACTGGTATGGTTGACACCTGATTTCATGGTGCCTGCTTGTACAAGCTGTCCATGCTGCACGGTGGACGATTATTTTTATGTGTTTTTTAAGGATAGTAGTAAAAGTTATGTTTTATGTGGTCTCATGTTGTGTAATACTATATTGTATGTTGCCACGGTTGGGAATATCAGACATGTCCACTCCAAGTTATTGGGGTATCTATGCCCATGGTCCAATGTAATTTTCATACCATTCACATTTACGATTAATCCCTGTTTGTTCAGTGGCTGTGGAGCCCTATACTAGTTATAAATGTGTTCAATTATGGGGTGATTCTCGCACCCAGCTCTGCGTGCTACTTTGAATATACTAGATGCTGTATTATAGAGATGGCTACTGACTCACTGACTCAACACAGTGACTCGAATCATCAGGAAGTGTGAATGATTCGAGTCACTCACTGTGTAATGAGTCGAGACAGCTGCAGTAGCCTCTCTCAGCCAGAGGGAGGAGACTCAGTGTGTCCTGAGTCGTTCAGTGTAGTCAGTGTGCTGTGTGTGTGTACACCAGTGTCATCTGTCACTTACACACACAGTGCTGCTGAATACATTCTGGGGGGAAGGGGGGGGTAGGTAGGTATACAGTGCACTAGTTCCCGGCGCCCGCTCATTCCCCGAAAAAGTGCCGCTGCCCGCTACCACACTAACCCTCCGGGAGCCGGGGCACTGACAAAGGTGCTGCTGCTGGCCTGCAATGCATCTATGCAGGCTGGGGGATCACATCACAGTCACACACAGTCCGGGGCTCTCTAGTCCAGCCACCCCGAGCAGCAGTAAATAAATAAGATGGGACCTCACCGCCGGACCAGTGGATCAGTCACAGTCTCAGTGCGTGCCGTGGATCAGTTTAACTTGAGTTAAGTACTCTAGTCTGACACAGCAGCAGCAGCGTCGCCACACTCAGGGGCGGGGTGGGGGCGTGCACTATCACCTGCCTGGCTCTGCTGTAATTGGCCAGCAGCAATACTGGGTGACACCTAGTGGGAGGGAGGCAGGGAGGAGCAGTCACGACTCACGAGTCATTGAGACCTGAGCCTGAGCCGTGCTGTGCTGCTGCTTTGGATGACTCACTTTCATTCATCATGATTCATCCTGAGTCTGCCAGTGATTCGAGACAGTTGTACACTGTGTAGACTCAGTGACTCATGGGATGGATCTGATTCATGCAGCATAAGGCAAACCACAAATAATGAAGCCCTGTACACACTGCTCTCAGCTCACTCAGTGCTCACTGTTCCTAGTCAATGTGATTGTGGCACACTGCATACCCCTGCCTGGAGGCTAGTTGTGTATAAAATAATAAATCCAAGCCCACATTAAAAAAATAAAAAATATATATAAAATCATCTAATTAGCATATTATGCAAAGCAAAATAGCAAGGTTTTTCAGTCACACTGTGAAGTGAAGTAAGCGATTTCGGGGAGGGTGCTGAAGTCATGCGGCTGCCCCAAGCAGACAATCGAACGCTTGCATTCGCTCGGCTACTCCCAGTGTACTGCTGTGCTACTGTGTTTTCCCCTTCCCTAAAATAGAGAGCTGCTGCTATCTGCAGTCACCCTACAGGAGAGAGGGATCCTGTTTACTTACAGATGTTTTATGATTGATTTAGCATTTTTGCTATTTTATTTGGGTTAGTTCCAGACTGAATATGTTCCATTACTGTTAAGCTTTCTCTCCTCAGCCTGAAGTAATGTGCATATTCAGTAACTAGTATGCAATAACTGGTTATTAGTAATATATCAACATAACACTGAATCTATGTTAATATATTATTAACAATCAATTCAATGCATAACCAGCTGCCTCCCCCAGATACACTGCATAATCAGTGCAGCTGAATAACTAGCTGAGCCAACTCTCAGAGTACTGAGTGACTCCCTCCATGAGTCACCAGCAGCACTGATCTGCCAGCAATGAGCCTGAGCCCTGAGCAACTCACTGATTCATGAGCACTGTGTCTCTGCAACTGCAATACATTCCAATAGAAATGAGTCATGACTCATGTGTCGAGACACTGACTCGAGACACTTCACTGAACTGAGTCATGTGTCTCAACTCAGTTCAGTGAATCACTTTGCCCATGTCTACTGTATTATTGTATTGAAATCGTAGGCACGGGGCGGTTACCATGACGACGTGATGTCACGTCTGCTTTGTGGTGCGTCACTTCCGCCCTCGGCGTGCGTTCCATGTATTCGAACGCATGAGCATTTTCTTTAAGTATGTACACTGGCTTCCGGCGGTCACCATGACGACGTGACTTCATGTCCCTTCTGTGGTGTGTCACTTCCACCCTCGGCGTGCATTCCAGGTGCTGGAACGCACGAGCACTTCCTGCTAGGTGATTTAGAGTATTTTGACCCTGTTTTCGCTGCCTGTTGCCTATTATTCTTATATCTATTTTAAATAGATATCATTAAATATCTGAGGTTTTTTTTGGAAAACAATAGTTAAGTGGTTAATATCGTTGGGCTCACATATGCCCACTTGTTTAGTACACACCCTGCTTTGTACTCTTTGCCCCATTTGCAATATACTAATTCAGAACCATCTTTTATTTCTGCCTAAATTCAGTTATACTTTTTATTTTCCCTGTGCTGATACTGCCACCTATCTTCCCCCCACCTCAACTTGTCTTTCTTTCTGCAATCTCCCACTGAGAGGTGCACTTCTATGGACTGGAAACCCTGCCCACTGTAAACTATGTAGTTTGGCTTAAATGGCTGCCTCACCTGGTACTTTCATGGGCAGAATGGGCAACTGTGGAAATGTTATGTAGTGGGTATTCTGTTGGCTCACTATGTCTATGCCGCCCAGTGTAATCATATATTGTGCACCCAAAATGGCTGCCTCACCTGGATCATTGTAACCATTTACTCAAAATGGCTGCCACATCCTTAGTATTATCTCCATTGTTTCTGTATTTCATGTAAAGATAAAAAAATGTATTGACTTTATATTGTATGTTGTTCCTGCAATCTGTTAAGCACCTTGAGTCCATTTGAAGAAACTGCGCTATATAATTAGAATTATTATTGTTATTATTACTGCTAGTTCCAAGCATTTTGCATATGGGAGACTGAATCTGTTTTCCAAAACATTCAATTTTGTTTTTGACCACAAGGTGGCACTGTTATTCCAAGTAATGTACATATTTTATTGAACGGTTACTTTAAATGGTGAACTACCTGTCAAAAATTTTAGAACACACCCATTTTCCAGTTTCATTTAAAAAAAAAAAATTAAATTGTGTTTCATTTATAGTTTTTAACAGTTACACCCAAAAAGACAGCATACAATAAAATAATACATATAACAGGCCAATATAACAAAATGAATTGACACCTTAATAGTCAGAAGCCCAGACCATAGCCACAGAACCTAATGAAACATAGAGAAAGACCCCACAGAACATAGTAAAAGTGATGCGGGTACGCAAAGGCGCCATTTAAGGCCCATATAACACTGAATCAGGAGTTAAATGGGTATCATTGTGACAACTACAATCTCAACTACAGAAAAAATACAAATAAAAAAATATCAAAATATAACCATGTTCCAGCACCTAACACTAAGCCTAATCATTTTAATGCCATCAGGATCAATTTAAGGAAGAAGTGTGCCAACCCAACACCCCCAAAGCATGGACTAGATAAACAACCACCCCCAAGTCCCCCCACCCAGTAGAAAGTTTTTATTTAAATTTAAGTAATTCAAATCCAGTGGATAAGCTGAAAAGGTACAAAGATACATTTACAAAAGATAAACTGCTAGTGGGGAAAAATCAGGTTGAGGTTAGCAAAAAGTGCTAAATAATGTAAAGGTTAGGCATTTTTCATGGAACATGTAATGGGTTTAGAGGTTACATCTGTTCTTCAGCAATGAAAAGGACTTGCCTGGGCCAGGAAGCACCGCCAGTGATCTATTGAGAACTGGAAGAAGGTTTAGTGGATTGTGAATCAACATTTTACATCTTTGGTTCATCATGCAAGGTTTTTGTAAGCCATTGAGAAGGTGAAAGGATTCCTCGGAGTGTAGGATTTATTTATTAAAAGGGAAATGTCTTACTATTGAAAATATTGTCATTTTAAATGTAGGGCTTGAACATGCTGGGAAACAGCAGGGCCAGATTTACAGTGGGGCGGATGGAGCCACGGCTCTAGGCCTTCACATAAAAATAGGCTCATCATCATGACAGCATGATGATGATCAGCCACCCAGCAGGCCATGCAGTCATCCATAAGTCATAAATATTAAAATTATATTTCTATTTTCCACACAAAATATAGCAGTTTTTATACTGAGAGGGGGACATTGCGGTTGATAGTGTTTAGGTGAACGTGCCCACATGGCACTGGCCACACCCACATAGCACTGGTCACAGCTACTCCGCTGTTCACCAAAGGCCCTGAACATGCCCAGGTCCACGTGGCCCTTAATCTGGCCCTTGGAAGCAGCAAGACATTACGCTTCAAATAATGGAATGACCAGGCAGGGTGAAAACAAAGCAATTCCCAAGTGCAAGGGCATAGCTACCATAGGTGGAGGGAGTGCAGCTGCTATGGGGCTCAGAGCTGAGAGGGGTCCATCTTCCCTGTCAAAGTTACATGTGTTATACAGGTTGAGTATCCCATATCCAAATATTCCGAAATACGGAATATTCCGAAATACAGACTTTTTTGAGTGAGAGTGAGATAGTGAAACCTTTGTTTTTTGATGGCTCAATGTACACAAACTTTGTTTAATACACAAAGTTATTAAAACTATTGTATTAAATGACCTTCAGGCTGTGTGTATAAGGTGTATATGAAACATAAATGAATTGTGTGAATGTACACACACTTTGTTCAATGCACAAAGTTACAAAAAATATTGGCTAAAATTACCTTCCGGCTATGTGTATAAGGTGTATATGTAACAAAAATGCATTCTGTGCTTAGATTTAGGTCCTATCACCATCATATCTCATTATGGTATGCAATTATTCCAAAATACGGAAAAATCCGATATCCAAAATACCTCTGGTCCCAAGCATTTTGGATAAGGGATACTCAACCTGTATACGTTTTTTGCCATTGGGTGGTACGTAGGTGTCCTTTCAAACTTTTTCCTAGCAATATATCTAGGTATGCCCCTGGACCTGCTCATTGTAGTGTGGTATAAAATGAACTGTAGGGCTTTTTAATGTTATATAATATGAACTGGGGCACTGTAATGAGGCACAATATGAACGGGGAGCACTATATATCATAATGTGAATTGGGGGTACTGTGTGGCATAGTGTGTACTGGCATCTCTGAAATGTGACATACTGTATTGTAGGGTGAACTTATTCACTACTACGATTCATAAAATAAATTAGGGCACTACTATGGGGCATAACATTAAATAAGGCTCTATTATGGTTCAGAAAATGAACTATGGCACTATTATAGGGCATAAAATTAACTGCTGCAGAGAAGTGTCTCACTAGAAGCATTGGGGCGGGGGCCCCTTCAATATTTTGCTATGGGGCCCACAAAGTTCTGGCTACGCCCCTGCCCAAGTGCAATACATTTCAAAATGATTATTTTGATTTCTCTTTTTTTTTTTATATCCAACTGTTTGTCTGTTCTATGCTTTCATTTCAAATGGACATTAAACTAAGTAAATATCAACAAAAACAAGAAAAAAGGGGGTGTTCTAAAACTTTTGTCCAGTAGTGTATATTGATTATATTGCAAAAGTTCTGAAAACTTTTTCTACAATGTCTTTTTTCTAATATACTTACTGTATATTCACGTCACGTCACAGAACTGTAGCACTTAGTAGCATTTTTTGCATGATGATGTCATTAGGGAACTCCTATTATGAGATTAGCATTGATGCGCAGTCCTAACAAACAGCACCTAGAAGTGTCACACAAGAAAATAAGTTACACAAGCCAATCACAGAGCTTAAAATAATATATGGGACACAAATAATTCAGAAAAAAATTAACAAGAAATCAAAATATGCACATTGGGGGTAATTCAAAGTTGATCGCAGCAGGAAATTTTTTAGCAGTTGGGCAAAACCATGTGCAGTGCAGGGGAGGCAGATATAACATGTGCAGAAAGAGTTAGATTTGGGTGGGTTATTTTATTTCTGTGCAGGGTAAATACTGGGGTGGAAATTTACTAAGCTCCCGATTTTGACTGAGATGGTGTTTTTTCTTCAAAGTGTCATCTCGGGAATTTACTAAACTCAAATCACGGCAGTGATGAGGGCATTCGTATTTTTTTGGAACTCAAAGAAAAAAATTACGAATGAATACACCACCGGTCAAATACGCCTGTTATTTGGTAGAACTCGGTAATTTACTAAAAAGTGTAATTCACAAACACTGCCGGCAATAGCCAAACACTGCCGTGAAACAATACAAATCGTAAAAAAATGCTAAAATAAAACAGACCTGCTTTTTTTTACAGTGTTCTGATAGGCATGCACGGATCCATGAGATCCGTGCATGTTTATCAGTGGGATGGGGTGGGAAAGTGTTAAATTTGCTGGAAAAAAATGCGTGGGGTCCCCCCTCCTAAGCAAAACCAGCCTCGGGCTCTTTGAGCCGGTCCTGGTTGAAAAAATATGGGGGAAAAATGACAGGGGTTCCCCCATATTTAATCAACCAGCACCGGGCTCTGCGCCTGGTCCTGGTTCCAAAAATACGGTGGACAAAAAGCGTAGGGGTCCCCCGTATTTTTGAAACCAGAACCGGGCTTCACTAGCCAGGTACATAATGCCACAGCCGGGGGACACTTTTATATTGGTCCCTGCGGCCCTGGCATTACATACCCAACTAGTCACCCCTGGCCGGGGTACCCTGGAGGAGTGGGAAGCCCTTAAATCAAAGGGTCCCCCCCCTCCAGCCACCCAAGGGCCAGGGGTGAAGCCCGAGGCTGTCCCCCCCATCCAAGGGCGGCGGATGGGGGGCTGATAGCCTTTTTGTAAAAATGTGAATATTGTTTTTTAGTAGCAGTACTACAAGTCCCAGCAAGCCTCCCCGCAAGCTGGTACTTGGAGAACCACAAGTACCAGCATGCGGTGGAAAACCGGGCCCGCTGGTACTTGTAGTACTACTACTAAAAAAATACCCCAATAAAAACAGGAGACACACACCTTGAAAGTATAAGTTTATTACATACATACACACCTCCAAACATACATACTTACCTATGTTCACACAAGGGTCGGTCCTCTTCTCCATGTAGAATCCATGGGGTACCTGTTTGAAAAATTATACTCACATAATCCAGTGTAGATCGGTCCTCTTCTGTTCTTTGTATAATCCACGTACTTTGCAAAATAAAAAAACGGACACCCGACCACGCACTGAAAGGGGCCCCATGTTTTCACATGGGACCCCTTTCCCCGACTGCCAGGACCCCCCCCCTGACTTCTGTCTAAGAGGGTTCCTTCAGCCAATCAGGGAGCGCCACGTCGTGGCACCCTCCTGATTGGCTGTGTGCTCCTGTAGTGTCTCTCAGGCAGCACACGGCAGTGATACAATGTAGCGCCTATGCGCTCCATTGTAACCAATGGTGGGAACTTTGCGGACAGCGGTTGACCGAAAGTAACCTCACCGCTGTCCGCAAAGTCCCCTGTATTTTTGGAACCAGGACCAGGCGCAGAGCCCGGTGCTGGTTGATTAAATATGGGGGAACCCCTGTCATTTTTTTCCCCATATTTTTTCAACCAGGACCGGCTTAAAGAGCCCGAGGCTGGTTTTGTTTAGGAGGGGGGACCCCACACATTTTTTTTGGGGATTTTTAACAATGTTTTTTTTTTACGAAAGGTGCACAATGAAGCCCAGCACGGATCTCACAGATCCGGCCGAGATTCATTGTGTTAATGTCGGCAGTGTTTTACAATTCACTCCCGTAAAACACTGCCAAAAAATACGAATGACATCGACATCGGAAAATACAAAAATGCAGAATACGACAGCTTAGTAAATTAGTCGTAATAAATTCAAAAAGTTACAATTTTACACTTTCGATGTCATTCGTGTTTGAACTTTAACCTCATTCGGAAAAATACGAATTTTAGTAAATATACCCCTGGCTGCTTTATTTTACACTGCAAATTAGATTGCAGATTGAACACACCACACCCAAATCTAACTCTCTCTGCACATGTTAAATCTGCCTCCCCTGCAGTGCACATGGTTTTGCCCAACTGCTAAAAAATTTCCTGCTGCGATCAACTTGGAATTACCCCCATTGTGTGGTGCATATATTCTGGAGCAGAAGTTGTAAAGGCAATTTTGACAAATCATGTTTCCTATACTCACATGTACATGACCATACAATAGCACCTTTTAATATGTAATTAGAAACACTAGAAGTTTTTGCAAGAGGGCAAAAATGGAAGTTCATACTAAGGGGGCAATCCTATTCCCTGTGAAGGGTGCGAGTTGCCGTTGCAGTGGCATATAAACGTGACAACGGCCCTCTCACACCCCTCGCAGCCCTTTCTAGTACAGGGTATATTAACATAGCTGCATCAGCAACTTACACTGAAATTAGTACCAGGGTGGCAGAAAATGGAGGGATTTGGTGCCGTAGAAAGTAGTATTGAGTAGAAGATAGTTTAAGTGAAGGAAAGCTACATGAGGGAACTGGGCACTGCTCGTGAGAGGTTACATTCTAAAGGGGATAGGCAGACAGACAGGGGTGACACAGATGGGGCAGACAGTGAGCGTGGGACAGAGGGCTTATAGAATGACAGTTTGTGAACACACTGCCCGATCCGTCCATAGATATATCTGCAGATCAATTGATCTGCAGATATATCTACTAGTGTGTACCCACCTTGAGCCTGAAAATATGTTTGAGATGAAAATGGTAGGTTTGTGAGAGGTGCTGAATGTGGGGTTTAAAGGAGATGGAGGAGTCAAGGTTTACTCCAAGACAGTGCATTTGGGGGCTAGAGGAGATAATAGTGCCATTAATAGAAAATTAAATTGTGGCAGGTGAGTTGTATGGGAGGGTGATGATCAGCTCAGTCTTAGACATGTTAAGTTTAAGAAAGCACTGGAATATCCAAAAAGAGATAGCAGAGAGACAGTTGGAGATACAAGTGAGGAGAGTTCTGGGGAGGAAAGGTAGATTTGAGTATCATCAGCATAGAAATTATATTGTAAGTCAAAAGAGCGAATGAGCTCACCTAGGGGGTCATTCCGAGTTGTACGCTCGTTAATTTTTTCTCGCAAAGGAGCGATTAGTCGCTAATGCGCATGCGCAATGTCTGCAGTGCGCCTGTGCCAAGTAAATTTGCTATGCAGTTAGGAATTTTACTCACGGCATTACGAGGTTTTTTCTTCGTTCTGGTGATCGTAATGTGATTGACAGGAAGTGGGTTGTTTCTGGGCGGAAACTGGCCGTTTTATGGGTGTGTGTGAAAAAACGCTACCGTTTCTGGGAAAAACGCGGGAGTGGCTGGAGAAACGGAGGAGTGCCTGGGCGAACGCTGGGTGTGTTTGTGACGTCAAACCAGGAACGAAACTGACTGAACTGATCGCAAATGGCGAGTAAGTCTGGAGCTACTCAGAAACTGCTAAGAAGTGTCTATTCGCAATTCTGCTAATCTTTCGTTCGCAATTTTGATAAGCTAAGATTCACTCCCAGAGGGCGGCGGCTTAGCGCGTGCAAAGCTGCTAAAAGCAGCTTGCGAGCGAACAACTCGGAATGACCCCCCTAATAAGAATGTATAGAGGGAGAAAAGGAGAGGACTAAGAAAAGAACCTGGGGGAACACCTACAGTTACAGTTAGTGGAAGTGGGGGGTGGAGTCGTAAGAGGATACAGAGAAGGACGGTCAGAGAGGTAAGAGGACAGCCAGGAGAGGGAAGTAACATGCAGACTAATGGAGTGAAGAAATTGCAGAAGGAGAGGATGGTCCACAGTGTCAAAAGCAGCAGAGATGTCTAGGGGATTAAGCAGTTAGCGCGGCCCTTGGATTTAGTAGAAAGGAGGTCCCTGCAGACTTTTGTGAGGGCAGTTTCAGTGGAGTGGAGAGGACAGAAGCCAGACTGGAATGGATCAAGCAAAGAGTAGAAGGAAAGAAAGGCAGTAAGGCAGTTTTAGACAATACGATCAAAGAGTTTGGAGGAAAAAGAGAGAGATGTGTCGGTAGTTGGAGAGAGTGTGTGTGGATCAAGGGTAGGTTTTATTTAAAAATAGTGGAGATGAGTGCATGCTTGAAGGCAGAGGGGACAGCACCTGATGAGAGGAAGAGATTAAGGAGGTGGTCAAGATGGGAATAAGCAAAAGGAGAGAGGTAGCGGAGGAGGCTGGAGGGGATAGAGTCAAGTGAGGAGGTAGAGAGGAATGGATGAGGGCCATGACTTCCTCACCAGTTACATGGGATAAAGATATCAGAGTTTGTAAGAGGGATGGGGAGGGGCGGTAAGGCAAAGGAGGTGGCTGGTTGCTGATGGTCTGGAGGAATGTGATGTGCTGACGTATGGAGTCAATTTTGGATGAGAAGAGTAAGTGGCGAAGTCAAGAGCATAGAGTAATGAGGGGAGTTGAGCTGGGGGTTGGCAGAGGAGGGAGTTGATAGTGGCAAAGAGGCACTGAGGGTTTGAAGACTGGGAGATGAGGTTCTTAAAGTACAACTGTTTAGCGGGGGAAAGAGCAGCACCAAAGGATAAGAGCATTAGTTTGAAATGGAGGAAGTCTGCCTTAGAGTGCGATTTCCTCCACTGTCACTTGGCAGAACGTGAGCATTATTACAGGTATCTGATGCATTTGGTGTACCGGGTTGAGGTGTTGATCTGCGAGGGTGAATAGTGGTCGGAGGAGCAACAGAGTCAAGTGCAAAAGTAAGGGATACATTTTACAGGGAAGTGACTTGTTCAGGGCATGAGGTGAGAGAACAGGAGAGAAAAGTGAGTCAACAGGGAGGATAAGGAAGTGGTTTTGATAGCCTCAATGTTACGCTTAGTAATGGTAGCCTTAGTAGGTAGAGATGGAGAGAGAGAGCAGATGGAGGTCAGAGAGGGTAAATGGGGAGTTGGAGAAATCAGATATATCACAACGGTGAGTGAGGACCAGATCAAGTGAGCTCCCATTTACATGGGAGGGCAAGGAGGTCCACTAGGAGAGACTAAACAAGATGTGAGGGTAAGGAGTTTAGAGGCAGGGGATTTTGTGAGTATATAAATTAGGATGTTGAAATCGCCTAAGATAATAGAGGGAATTTTCGAAGAGAGGAAATGAGGAAGCAAAGTTGCTGAGGAATTTGGAGGGAATGCCAGGGGGGACAGCAAATGACAACTACTCGAAGATGAACAGGTTCGAAGAGGCGTATAGCATAGACCTCAAATATAGAGAATGTAAGGAATGGTTCTGGGGGTATGAGTTGGTAGGAGTAGCTAGAGGGTAAAAGGAACCCAACACCACCGGCTTGATGACCCATGGGTCAGGGGGTGTGTGAGTATGTAAGGCCCCCAGCAGAGCAGAAAAGAGAGTAGCAGGAGAAGTTGTGTCAGAGAGGGTAATCCAGGTTTCAGTAATAGCAAGGAGATGCAGGGAGTTGGAGATGAAAAGGTCATGGGTGGGGACCAGTTTGTTACAAACAAATTTGGCATTCTAGAGGGCACAGTATAGGGGGTGTTAGTTTATGGGAGAGATGTGAATGAGATTATCAGGGTTGCTGTAGCGTTGAGTTGAGATTAATTTGGATGGCAGGGATAAAGCAAGTGTAGTGTATCACAAATCAAAATAGCCTGCTGAGGACCCTCAGACTTCCCTGGTTATGCAAGGATGGGCTTTATGTCCCCAACTTGGCCAATTAGCTACCTACCATTTTATTGCTTCACTGGTACAAGATCTTCAACAAGTATGTAAACTGATAGCTCTCATCCTCTCCTGTCGGAGCCTGGAGCAATTTTCTCTCCCTTAGCATGTCACTGGCACTGTGGTGGTGTTGGCAGCAGGTGGTACTAGAGCAGAGAGGAATCAGCAGGAGAATTGCAGTGGCAGCACCCATTCTCAGGATCGGAGGTGACAGTAACAACTGGGAAGGTAGATGTCTCACTTTTCAGTAAATGTTTATGTACTGTTCATCCAAGAGCACTGGGGATTATGGAAATTGGTACGCTGAGCAATGCAACCTGAAAAAAAACAGTCAGTTCACTCAGCTTTCACTACTTTGTCTATTATTCTATCTACCCATGGGTTGAACCTCAGTACACATTTTGAAATATAGGATGTGCTTTACATATGTTGTGTGTATTGTCCTCCATATAAAAACACATAAATGATGTCTATCTTGCTCTTGCACTGATCAACTGAGCATATATTAATGAAAACAAAAATGGAAATCACTGGTTAAGAATGCCAGTGGCAGTATGGCACCCATTCTCTGACCCACAAGTGACTGAGACACAACTGGGAACATATCTGCTCAACCAATTTGGCTGGGGATTAGCAAACTGAACACACAGGGAGAGAAGTCAGTGGAGGGAAGATACAAAGGGGTAAATATACTAGGCGCTAGTTAAGTATTCAGTTCAAAACCGCCAGACATTAGGCCTAATTCAGAGTTGATCGCAGCAGCAAATTTGTTAGCAATTGGACAAAACCATGGGGGTAATTCCAAGTTGATCGCAGCAGGATTTTTGTTAGCAGTTGGGCAAAACCATGTGCACTGCAGGGGAGGCAGATATAACATGTGCAGAAAGAGTTAGATTTGGGTGGGTTATTTTGTTTCTGTGCAAGGTAAATACTGGCTGCTTTATCTTTACACTGCAAATTAGATTGCAGATTGAACACACCACACCCAAATCTAAATCTCTCTGCACATGTTATATTTGCCTCCCCTGCAGTGCACATGGTTTTGCCCAACTGCTCACAAAAATCCTGCTGCGATCAACTTGGAATTACCCCCATATGTACTGCAGGGGGGGCAGATATAACATGTGCAGAGAGAGTTAGATTTAGGTGGGGTGTGTTCTAACTGAAATCTAAATTGCAGTGTAAAAATAAAGCAGCCAGTATTTACCCTGCACAGAAACAAAATAACCCACCCAAATCTAACTCTCTCTGCAAATATTATATCTGCCACACCTGCAGTGCACATTGGGGGTAATTCAGACCTGTTCGCTAGCAAGCGATTTTTGCACTCCTGCAATCAGATAGTTGCCGCCCACAGCTGTGCAAATGTGCAAACACATGTGTAGCAGAGCTGTACAAACCGATTTTGTGCAGTCTCTGCGCAGCGCAGGATTTACTCAGCCGCTGCGAACACTTTAGCCTGTCCAGGACCGGAATTGACATCAGGAACTCTCCCTGCAAACACTTGAATACGCCTGCGTTTTTCCAAATACTCCCAGAAAATGGTCAGTTGCCACCCACAAACTGTCAGTCTCCTTGCGAACGCCCATGCGAATGGATCCTTCGCACAAACCCATCGCTGAGCCCATGCGATGCGCCTGTGCATTGCGGTCCATACGCATGCGCAGTTTAGACCTGATCACCGACTGTACGAAAATGCAGCCTAGCGATCAGATCTGAATTACCCCATGGTTTTGCCCATCTGCTAACACATTTGCTGCTGCGATCAACTCTGAATTCCCCCCATTGATCGATTTTGACTGTCATTTAAGTCAGTAGCAGATTTCAAGCACTGCACATAATAGGATCTGTGCAGGCTTGTATGTTAAAAAAGGCTAGACTGGTATTGAAAAATAGGAAGAGACACAAGCGTTATGGGGTGCACGCTATTTTTTAACAACCAGAACTAAGCAGAACTAGCCAGGACTAGTGACACCATAGGCATAGTGAGGGAGTCTGGGCCCGGGTAATGCAGGAGTTGTGGCCTAATTGTGAGAGTCATGGCCATAATCCCTTTAAAATAAAAACTTAAAAAATTAATACTTACGTGCCATAAAGCATTGTGGTGCCCTGCACAGGGGGAGCAATTTGCCCCTCAACCATGGGCAGATCTAAGGTTGCTACCTCATCCCTTTAATTCTGGACACATATTAATTACACATATATAAGAAGTTTAGACCTGTCATTTGCAAGTTAACTAGCTATTGTTACTGCCGTTGCAAGGGGCTCTCTACCACTGATTTATTTATAATGGGTGCAGTGTGTGTAGCGCACACGGGCTCCCGGAGTTCAGGGGGGGCCCACACCACACGCCCTGCTCCCATTATTCTTAATACTGCAGCGCTGCAGAATTACTGGGTGAATGGTGCTGCACATGTGCTCTAGGCTCTTGGACAGCAATAGGCCCCCCTAGTGCCCAGAGCACCAGCGCTGTCAGCTAGAGAGGAGGGGGCCCAGACGGTGCCTGCACACGGGCCTCCTTATCTCTAGAAATGCCCCTGCTCTCTACTCATCTGATCTCTCTCTCTTCCTCCATCCCCATTCATTGGGGTATATGCAATTCCGGGCGAATTGCGGCACTTTTTTGCCCGTTTTTAAATTCGACTCAATTCGACCGTCGAATTCCGGCAGGTGGGTGCCGGAATTCGACATATTCAATAAAAAACGAATTAGACAGTCCCGCTGTCGAAAAACGGACGATTTGACGGATTTTGATTCGATTTTTAAAAATGTTTAAAAACCGGTAAAAACCTGAAAAAAACTTGCGTGGGATCCCCCCTCATGAGCATAACCAGCCTCGGGCTCTTTGAGCCGGTCCTGGTTGCCAAAATCCGGGGGGAAAAATGACAGGGGATTTAACAACCAGCACCGGGCTCTGCGCCTGGTCCTGGTGCAAAAAATACGGGGGTCAAAAAGAGTAGGGGTCCCCCATATTTTTTGTACCAGCACCGGGCTCCACTAGCTGGACAGACAATGCCACAGCCGGTGGACACTTTTATACCGCTCCCTGCGGCCGTGGCATTAAATACCCAACTAGTCACCCCTGTCCGGGGTACCCTGGAGGAGTGGGGACCCCTTCAATCAAGGGGTCCCCCCCAGCCACCCGAGGGCCAGGGGTGAAGCCCGAGGCTGTCCCCCCCCCCCATCCAAGGGCTGCGGATGGGGGGCTGATAGCCATGTGTAAAAAAAATGAAAGAATATTGTTTTTTGCAGAAGAACTACAAGTCCCAGCAAGCCTCCCCGCAAGCTGGTACTTGGAGAACCACAAGTACCAGCATGCGGAGGGACGGGCCTGCTAGTACCTGTAGTTCTTCTGCAAAAAAAATACCCAAATAAAAACAGGACACGCACACCGTGAAAATACAACTTTATTTCATACATGCCGACACATACATACTTACCTATGTTGACACGCCGACTGCCACATCTCCAATGTCGACGAATCCGGGGTACCTGAAAATAAAATTATACTCACCTGATCCAGTGTCCGGTTCTTTTATTGTAATCCACGTACTTGGCAAAACAAAAAAACGCATTTACCCGAACCAGACGGACTGAAAGGGGTCCCATGTTTACACATGGGACCCCTTTCCCCGAATGCAGACCTGTCACAGAAGGTCCCTTCAGCCAATCAGGAAGCGCCACTTCGTGGCACTCTCCTGATTGGCTTTGCGCGTCTGAGCTGTCAGACGCACATCGCACAGCCCCCTTCATTATCTTCAATGGTGGGAACTTTGCGGTCAGCTGTGAGGTCACCCGCGGTCAGCGGCTGACCGCGGGTAACCCCACTGCTGACCGCAAAGTTCCCACCATTGAAACTAATGGAGGGAGTTGTGCGATGCGCTGTCTGCCAGCTTAGACGCGCAAAGCCAATCAGGAGAGTGCCACGAAGTGGCGCTACCTGATCGGCTGAAGGGACCTTCTGTGACAGGAGTCATGGGGGGTCTCCGCATTCGGGGAAAGGGGTCCCATGTGTAAACATGGGACCCCTTTCAGTCCGTCTGGTTCGGGTAAATGCGTTTTTTTGTTTTGCCAAGTACGTGGATTACAATAAAAGAACCGGACACTGGATCAGGTGAGTATAATTTTATTTTCAGGTACCCCGGACGTCGACATTGGAGACGTGGCCAGAGTCGACGTGTCAACATAGGTAAGTATGTGTGTCGGCATGTATGTAATAAAGTTATACTTTCACGGTGTCTGTGTCCTGTTTTTATTTGGGTATTTTTTTTGCAGTAGAACTACAGGTACCAGCGGGCCCGTTTCCCCCCGCATGCTGGTACTTGTGGTTCTCCAAGTACCGGCTTGCGGGGAGGCTTGCTGGGACTTGTAGTTCTTTGGCAAAAAACAATATTCTTAAATTTTCAAAAAGGCTATCAGCCCCCCATCCGCAGCCCATGGATGGGGGGGACAGCCTCGGGCTTCACCCCTGGCCCTTGGGTGGCTGGGGGGGACCCCTTGAATGAAGGGGTCCCCACTCCTCCAGGGTACCCCGGCCAGGGGTGACTAGTTGGGTATTTAATGCCACGGCCGCAGGGAGCGGTATAAAAGTGTCCACCGGCTGTGGCATTATCTGTCCAGCTAGTGCAGCCCGGTGCTGGTACAAAAAATACGGGGGACCCCTACTTTTTTTGTCCCTCGTATTTTTTGCACCAGGACCAGGCGCAGAGCCCGGTGCTGGTTGTTAAAATACGGGGGATCCCCTGTCATTTTTCCCCACGTATTTTGGCAACCAGGACTGGCTCAAAGAGCCCGAGGCTGGTTATGCTTAGGAGGGGGGACCCCACGCATTTTTTTTTCTGATTTTTACCCCATTCCATAAAAAAAAAAATAATAATGATTTTTACAAATATATAAATAATACTTGTGCCTCCTAAATAGACGAACCAAGTACCTAATCCCTTCTAATATAAATAGATATGCTATTACCAATAAAAAAAACATGTTTTTTATTTTTTTTATTAGATTCCGCCAGCAAAGTGTGGCGGATTGAAATGACAAATTTACTGTCTAAAAGCACTGTTGTCGAATTTACAATCTTCAATTGAATATACTTTTGTCGAAATGCCGCATTTGTACCATTGCAGAAATGTCAAATTTGACAAATGTAGAATTTCAAAAAGTCGAATTTGGAATGCCAGTTTTTTTGACGAAAAGTACTGAATTGCATTGTCGATTTATTTATTTTTGGAGAAAATGTTCCATTTTTCGACATTTTCGGGAATTCGACCGCAATTGCATATACCCCATTCTTTCTCTCACCCTCAACTCTCTCTCTCTTACTTCCCCCTGTTTACTAACCACCCCCTTTCTCCCCCAAGCTCTCTCTCTCTTTATATGGCATAGTGTGCCTTTAAATGTCACCTTAAAGGGAAACATGGGGTGTTAATTGTCCAGCACACTTCCTGGTAGTTTCACACTCTACAACATTATATAATAGATTCATTTCTAATAAGTGCCTTATTCCAAAATGGAATAAATTAAATTTTTTCCCTCAAAATTCTACACACAATACCCCATAATGACAACATGAAAAAAGTTTGTTTGTGATATATGAAAATTTAATAAAAATAAAAAACTAAGAAATCACATGTACATAAGTATTCACAGACTTTGCCATGAAGCTCAAAAATCAGCTCAGGTGCATCCTGTTTCCACTGATCAACCTTGAGATGTTCCTGCAGATTAATTGGAGTCCACTTGTGGTGAATTCAGTTGACTGGATATGATTTGGAAAGGCACGCACCTGTCTATGGTGGTCATTCCGAGTTGTTCGCTCGGTAATTTTTTTCGCATCGCAGCGATTTTCCACTTAGTGCGCATGCGCAATGTCCGCAGTGCGACTGCGCCAAGTAAATTTGCTATGTAGTTAGGAATTTTACTCACGGCTTTTTCATCGTTCTGGTGATCGTAGTGTGATTGACAGGAAGTGGGTGTTACTGGGCGAAAACTGTCCGTTTTATGGGAGTGTGTGAAAAAACGCTACCGTTTCTGGGAAAAACGCGGGAGTGGCTGGAAAAACGGAGGAGTGTCTGGGCGAATGCTGGGTGTGTTTGTGACGTCAAACCAGGAACGACAAGCACTGAACTGATCGCAGATGCCGAGTAAGTCTGGAGCTACTCAGAAACTGCTAAGAGAGGTGTATTCGCAATATTGCGAATACGTCGTTCGCAATTTTAAGATGCTAAGATTCACTCCCAGTAGGCGGCGGCTTAGCGTGAGTAAATCTGCTAAAAACAGCTTGCGAGCGAACAACTCGGAATGAGGGCCTATATAAGGTTCCACACTTGACAGTGCATGTCTGAGCACAAACCAAGTATGAAGTCAAAGGAATTGTCTGTAGACCTCCGAGACAGGATTGTCTCAAGGCAAAAATCTGGGGAAGGGTACAGAAAATATCTGTGGCCTCCATCATCCATAAATGGAAGTTCAGAACCACCAGGACTCTTCCTAGAGCTGGCCGGCCATCTAAACTGAGCGATCGGGCGAGAAGGGCCCTAGTCAGCAAGGTGATCAAGAACCCAATGGTCACTCTGTCAGAGCTACAGCATCCCTCTGTGAAGAGAGGAGAACCTTCCAGAAGGACAACAAGCTCTGCAGCAATCCACCAATCAGGCCTATATGGTAGAGTGGCCAAAATGCACCTGAAGGACTCTCAGACTATGAGAAACAAAATTCTCTGGTCTGATGAGACAAAGATTAAACTCTTTGGTGTGAATGCCAGGCGTCATGTATGGAGGAAACCAGACATCGCTCATAACCAGGCCAATACCATCCCTACAGTGAAGCATGGTAGTGGCAACATCAAGCTGTGGGATGCTTTTCAGCGGGAGACTGGTCAGGATAGAGTGAAAGATGAATGCAGCAATGTACAGAGACATCCTGGATGAAAACCTGCTCCAGAGCGCTCTTGACCTCAGACTGGTGCGACGGTTCATCTTTCAGCAGGACAACGACCCTAAGCACACAGCCAAGATATCAAAGGAGTGGCTTCAGGACAACTTTGTGAATGTCCTTGAGTGGCCCAGCCAGAGCCCCGACTTGAATCCGATTGAACATCTCTGGAGAGATATAAAAATGGCTGTGCACCAACGCTTCCCATCCAACCTGATGGAGCTTAAGAGGTGCTGCAAAGAGGAATGGGCGAAACTGCCCAAAGATAGATGTGCCGAGCTTGTGGCATCATAATCAAAAAGAATTGAGGCTGTAATTGCTGCCAAAGGTATATCAACAAAGTATTGAGCAAAGGCTGTGAATGCTTATGTACATGTGATTTCTTATTTTCTTCGACAGGGTCCACAGGTTACCACAGGATAACAATGGGATATAATGAAGTGACAGCGGATTTGCACCAATCGGTCAAGCTTTTCCGGCCTCCCAGCATGCAACAGTGCCCGTACATATATCCCCGCCTCCTGGCTCAGGCAAATCAGTTTTTTGTTTGGTGCGGCAGGAGTCAGACCATTTTCAGAGGGCTGCTGGTTTTTAGCAGCCCTAAGATTTCTTATTTTATTTTTATAGTCTTACTGTTTTTTCTTCAGTGATATTTCTAAACAGCATCTTATACGTACCTTAGAAAGAATCGCTTCAACAAGTGTCCGCCGAGTCACGACAACGCTTGCCCATGAGTACAGTGCTGTTTCAGCGGGCATCTGTGTTGGATATACTAGCAGGTCCAGCAGACGTAACCAGGCTGTGGCCGGAGCACGGGGAGAAGGTAAGGCATCAGTTCTGCTTAGTAGGGGAATACGGACACAGCCACACTGTTTTGGGGGGAGACTACCAAACAGTCACTGATGCGGCTGCCGCCTGGGTACAGCAGCGCTAGGCTTTAGGGATCAGAGGCTCCAGGAATAGTATGAGGCCGCGATCCCTAGGATTGATGTCAGAAGTGGGGGGTCAGACGCTCTCGTGGTCGCCCCTTCTTCCGGTTTATGACCAGTTTCCTCTGAGTCTCCTGCCATGAACTATTTCCTGCTTCTGTCTCAGACGCTGTACACGAAGTGGACCCAGTCGTAGCATAGGTGGCTGTGTGACTGGTGTGTCTGTGTTCACTGAGCGTCTGTGTTCATTATAGGCTCATGGAGCGGCAGTGTACACTAGTAGCGTCTGTATCCACTCAGTGTTTGCTAACGTATTGATCTGTCCTGGAAGCGAGGTGAGTCTCCCTGAATCCCACTCTACTGAGTACAGGTAATACAGCACTAAGTCTCTATCTACCCTTTTGAGTACAAATAGTTAGATAAGTGCCTATTGCATATGAGTCTGTATACATTTACTGTTGTTTTTTTTGCAATGCGTCTGAATACGTTAGATGTTTAAACATGATGCAGTAATATGTTCTCCTACATACTTAAAATGTAGTTGTAGTTGATGATGTGATCATATTGCTTATTATACTAATGTTTAACATGTGACTAACTGCTAGTGTGATTGCTGACTTTACTATATTTCTGTCAGTTTTGTTTATTCCGATCCTCAATGCTGGTGCATGGGTAGGGTCGGATTGTATGTCACTTAGAAGCTTAAAGTGATTGCAGTCACAAATTGTGTTGTGGAAGTGTTGATTATTTATCATGTCTAAGAGTGGCAAAGGTGAGGAAGGTACACTCACAGCAACACCAACACTCATATCGTGTTTGTCTTGCAAAGCTGTGTTATCCTCTCAGGATCTGGTTCAGGATGGTTTGTGTGCAAATTGTTTTAGCTTTCACCAGGGGTAAATTAAAAATACAAGGCAGATTCAGGTGCAGATGGATCCACCTTGGGCTATGTTTTCACAGACTTTATCCAGTATAGCTGAATGGATAATTCCTCCAGCTCCTGTACCAGGGATAGGTTACACTATTAACCCTTAGATGCAGCTTCCCACCTATGGTGTATCACTTCCAGCAGCAGCCTCTCAAAAGAAACAAGCTGATAAGTCGGTGGTAAGTAAATCTTCACCATCACAGACTACACATGATTCAGATTCATCGGGAGATGAAAGCTCAATTAATTCTACTTCGGCATACGAAAAGGAGGAGGAAGGTCTCAGCTCAGTGGATATAGCTGAGTTAATTAAAGCTATGAAAGCCATTCTGTTCTTAGAGGATTCAGCAGAGCCTGTGTTAAAAACCAAGGCACCTGTGTTTAAACGTCCCAAAACAGTTAAGACTGAGTTTCCAGGGTCAGATCAGCTGACGGAAATCATGGAAGAGGCTTGGGCTATGCCCAATAAGAAGTTTAGAATTCCTAAGAAATGGAATTCCAATTATCCTCTTCCAGCTGGGGATTGTTTAAAAAGAGAGGTGGCTCCTAAAGTAGATACGCATATAATTCGATTAGTGCGAGAACCTACATTACCTTTGCCTTCAACATCATTAAATGATGTCACGGATAGTGGATGGCTGTCTAAAAAAACATTTTTTCCCTGTCTGGGGCAGTCATAAGGCCAGCCATCGATTCAGCTTGCATGGCAAAGGCAGTGGCTGCCTGGGCTGATGAATTGGAAGGGGATTTTTCAATAGCTTCAAAAATCCCATATAGCACATATAAAACAGGCTGCAATGTTCTTGGAAGAAGCAGCATTGGATATGGGTACTATTGCCTCCAGGGCATCAGCTTCAACAATAGCTGCTCGCAGAGCAGTTTGGCTACATACATGGAAAGCGGATTCAGACTCTAAGAAGGTTTTGGAATCTTTACCCTTTTCTGGAGATATTCTTTTTGGTAAAGAATTGACATATATTCTGGAGTCAGAAGCAGACTCCAAGAAGGTCAAGTTTCCTTCCACATACAATTTCAAACCTAAAGTTCCGGCTTTTTGGCCCTTTCGGTCTCAAGGAAAAGCTAAAGGAAAAAGTGATGGCAAGCAGCCCCAATACAAGAAGTCTGGAAAGACTAAAAAGCATTGGGCTACCAGTGGACCGGTTGGGAAAACAGATATTAAGCCATCAGCCTGATGGTGCGGGCCTCCACCTGGGGGACCCCAGGGTGGGGGGCCGACTTCTTCAGTTTGCACAGATCTGGCAGCAGTCTACAACAGATACCTGGGTGCAGGAAGCGGTATCTCTAGGTTATGCATTTACCTTCAAGACGCACCCTCCTCAAAAGTTTTTTTGTACCAGCCCATCTTGGGTAGAGACGAAGGCCAGGGCTTTGTTAGAGGCAGTCCAGAAATTGGTTCAGTCAGGAGTAGTCATTCCAGTTCCTCCTGCACAACGAGGACAGGGTTTTTACTCCAACCAGTTTTTAGTTCAGAAGCCAAATGGGTAATTTCAGCCCATTCTCAATCTCGAAGTGCTGAACAAATACATTTGGGTACCTCAGTTTCACATGGAGACGTTACGTTCCATCATTTTGGCCATGGAGCCAGGGGACTATATGGTAACCCTGGATATAAAGGAAGCTTACCTACATGTTCCAATAGCACTGTCCCATCTATGCTATCTCAGGTTCGCTATCCTCCAACAGCATTTTCAGTTGCAGGCCCTACCTTTTGGGTTAGCCACAGCCCCCAGAGTATTTACCAAGATTATGGTGGTAATGGCAGCTTATCTCCACCAGCAGGGGATAAGAATATTTCTCTGGCTGGGTCCACAGGATAACATTGGGATATTGTTGAGCGACAAGGAGTAGTACATATTCAACCTCCATTTGTTCCTCCTGCAGCTCCCTGGGATTTGAATTTAGTTCTTAAATTTCTCCAGGGTCCTCTGTTTGAACCACTTGAGAGAGCAGATCTTAAGAGGTTAACGGTTAAAGTTCTTTTTTTTACTGGCAATGGCGTCAGCCAGAAGAGTGTCAGATTTAGGAGCATTATCATGTAAGTCTCCTTTCCTAAGTTTTTTCCAGACAGAGCAGTTCTCAGAACGAGATCTAGCTATCTTCCAAAGGTGGTATCAAAGTTTCACCTGAATGAAGAGATTGTAGTCCCAGCTTTTCAGGTATCGGGACTATCTGCGGGAGAAGCGTCGCTGGACGTAGTCCGGGCTTTAAGAATCTACATAGATCGTACTAGTGCCATCAGGAAAACATATTCTCTCTTCATCATCTGCGGATTCCATAGAAGAGGATGGCCTGCTAGTAAACAGACGCTGGCGAGATGGCTCCGAATGGTAATATCAGAAGCTTATTCTCATGCAGATCTCCCTATTCCGGCTAATGTCTCTGCACACTCTACACGTAAGGTAGGTCCTTCTTGGGCAGCACAACAGGGTGCTTCAGCAGAACAGATATGTAGGGCAGCCACATGGTCTTCCATAAACACATTCATTAGACATTATGCCTTGGATACTTTTGCCTCTCATGACGCAGACTTCGGGCGAAAGGTCCTCCTGTGCAATCAGGAGCGTCCCCACCACTAAAATGGCTTTGGGAATCCCAATGTTATCCTGTGGATAATCCTGTGGACCCAGCCAGAGAAATATACGTTATGGTAAGAACTTACCGTTGATAACGTGATTTCTCTTATGTCCACAGGTATCCACAGGGATCCCACCCTGACGCATCTGATTTGAGGATCTAGACAATCACTAAAACCTCTTCCTTCTTGTATGGAAGGGTGTGCATGTGTGTTCTTATCGCCTAAACAGGTCTCTGCCTGTTGTTCCTGCCTAAAATCGCTGTGGAAAGAACTGATCTGACTGAGTCAGTGGGCGGGACTATGTGGTGAAGGCCCCAATGCATCCTAGGAGGCCAGAAAGCTCGTGACCGTGTTGGTGCCATTTTCGCTGTCGTTCGACAATATCCCAATGTTATCCTGTGGATACCTGTGGACATAAGAGAAATCACGTTATCAACGGTAAGTTCTTACCATAACGTATATTTCCATACCTCGATGATCTTTTAATCCTGGCACAGACGCAGGAATTGATCTTATGTCATCTGCAACAGACAATAACGTGTCTGCAAAGGCACGGGTGGCTCATAAATTGGGCAAAATCGTTTCTGGTACCGTCACAGCGGATGACTCACTTGGGGTCTGTACTGGATTCAAGTCTTCAGAAAATAGTTTTACCTCTGAAAAAGATATCCAAGGTTCAGTAAAGGATTCAGGACTTGCTACACAGTCAAAAGGTATCCATTCACGCAGCAATGCATGTGATGGGATTGATGGTGTCAACATTCAACTTGGTGCACAGTTCCACTCAAGGCTTCTGCAGCATCTAATTCTTGACAAATGGAATGGGTTGCATCAGATGATAAAAACGCAGACTATAGTTCTTACGATGGAAGTAAGAAGGTCATTAGCCTGGTGGCTACAGATATCCCATCTGGACAAGGGGAGACCTTTTTGGATATCAGATTGGGAAATTCTGACAAAAGTTGCCGGTCTCCAGGGCTGGGGAGCAGTGTCAGGAAGGTTGTGTTTCCAGAAAAAATGGACCAAGGAAGAAGGTTGCTGCCAATAAATATATTGGAACTTCGGGCCATATACATGGCACTGATTCAGGCAAAGGACATTCTTAGGGAAAACCAGTACAGATCCACTCAGACAATGCGACGGCAGTAGCGTACCTCAACCATCAGGGAGGAGCTCACAGCCGAAAAGCGATGAAGGAGGTAAGTCACATACTAAAGTGGGCAGAATTTCATCATCCAGCCTTGTCTGCAGTGTTCGTTCCGGGAGTCCTAAGCTGGGAAGCGAATTATTTCAGTCGACACGCCATTCAGGCAAGTGAATGGGCTCTACACCCTAGTAGACAAGTGGGGGTTGCCAGAGATAGATCTCATGGCGTCCCATCAGAACAACGAAGTTCTCGCATACGGGTCAAGAACAAAGGATCCCAGAGTGATCTTTGTGGATGACCTGTCAGTGAGATGGGACTTTCATCTGGCTTATGTGTTTCCTCCAATCACCCTATTACCCAGGGTGGTGAGAAAGATAAAGCAAGGAAAGGGTGCCATGATACTAATAGCTCCGGCTTGGCTCAGAAGGCATTGGGACACAGATCTGCAGAGAATGTCGATGGATGCCCCACTCCTGCTCCCTCAACGTCCAGATCTACTGATGCAGGGTTCTTGTTATCACAGACATCTGGATCGACTGTCTTTGACGGCGTAGCTCTTGAAACCTCTATCCTGAAGTCAAGAGGATTCTCACAACAGGTAATTCAAACAATGCTCAGAGCAAGGAAACCTTTACTCAGCTTGCATTTATCACTGAATATGGCAAACCTATATTCATTGGTGCAGTGAACAGAAAATGGACCCTAAGTCTTTCAGAGTTTTCAGGGTCTTAGCATTCCTTGAGGCAGGAATGGATAAAGGTTTGAAGGTGGCTTCCATGAGAGTGCAAGTGTCAGCATTGACTGTATGGTTACAAAAGAAAATTGCCAACTTACAGGATGTGTGTACTTTTTTCCAGGGAATGCTGTGCATTCAACCGCCTTTTGTCCCTCCTACAGTGCCTTGGGACTTAAGTCTAGTCCTGAAAGCCCTTCAAGTAGCCCCATTTGAACCACTTAGTAAAGTGGATCTTAAATGGTTGACAGCTAAAGTTCTCTTTCTACTGGCTATGGCATCAGCTAGAAGAGTATCAGATTTAGGGGCATTATCATGTAGTTCCCCATTTCTGATTTTTTTATCCAGATAAAGCAGTTCTCAGAACTAGATCTGGGTATTTTCTGAAGGTGGTGTCTAAATTCCACCTTAATGAAGAAATTGTAGTCCCGGCTTTCCAGGTACCGGGCCTTTCTGCAGGAGGTGCATCGCTGGACGTGGTCCGTGCATTAAGGATCTACGTGGATCGTACCAATGCCATCAGAAAGACAGATTCTCTTTTCATTCTCTATGGATTTCACAAGAGAGGATGGCCGGCTGATAAGCAGACACTGGCAAGATGGCTTCGGATGACGATTTCAGAAGCATATTCTCAAGATGATTTCCCTGTTCCGGCTAATGTCTGCTCACTCTACTCATAAGGTAGGTCCGGTGGCGTCATGAGGAGGGTGCGGGGGGTGCGGCCTGCACCCGGGTATCACCCCTCCATGCCCCCTCCTCCCGGGCACCAGGCGTCACAATCACGTCGCACCCCAGCCGACTGTATAGCCAGTTACAAAACTGGCTATACACCCGCCCGCACTACACCGCGGCCGGGCACAGCCAAAAGCAGCGGATCTTCCTGCTTCAGCACTGCATGCTGGGAGCGCAGTCTGACAGCAGGAAGGAAGAGCCGCTGCTTCCTCCTGCTGCACGCTGCCTTGCTTTCCCTCGCACCTGGAGTAAAGTGGGGAGACACAGAGGTAAGAAGTGAGGGGCAATGCAGGCTGAGAGATAGAATGGGGAGAAGAATGCATTGCAGGCTGAAAGACACCGTGAAAGGGGTGGGGGTGGGGTGGAGAATGCTGGCTGAGAGATGTAATGAAGATGAGGGGAGAGTGCAGGCTGAGAGACACAATGAAAGGGGGGGGGGAGAATGCTGGCTGAGAGACCAAATGAAGCGGGGGGGGGAGTGCAGGTGCAGGCTGAGAGACGTAATGATGGGGGGGGAGTGCAGGCTGAGAGACGCAATGAAGGGGGGGTATGCTGGCTGAGAGACGTTATGAAGGGGGGAGTGCAGGCTGAGAGACATAATGAAGGGTGGGGGGGGGGGAATGCAGGCTGAGAGACATAATGAAAGGGGGGGGGGCAGAGTGCTGGCTGAGAGACATAATGGAAGGGGGGGGAGTGCAGGCTGAGAGACATAATGGCGGGGGGGGGGGGTGCAGGCTGAGAGACATAATGAAGGGGGGGGAGTGCAGGCTGAGAGATAGAATGGGGAGAAGAATGCATTGCAGGCTGAAAGACACCGTGAAAGGGGTGGGGGTGGGGTGGAGAATGCTGGCTGAGAGACGTAATGAAGATGAGGGGAGAGTGCAGGCTGAGAGACACAATGAATGCTGGCTGAGAGACCTAATGAAGCGGGGGGGGGGAGTGCAGGTGCAGGCTGAGAGACGTAATGATGGGGGGGGGAGTGCAGGCTGAGAGACGCAATGAAGGGGGGTATGCTGGCTGAGAGACGTTATGAAGGGGGGAGTGCAGGCTGAGAGACATAATGAAGGGTGGGGGGGAAGAATGAAGGCTGAGAGACATAATGAAAAGGGGGGGGGGCAGAGTGCTGGCTGAGAGACATAATGGAAGGGGGGGGAGTGCAGGCTGAGAGACATAATGGCGGGGGGGGGGTGCAGGCTGAGAGACATAATGAAGGGGGGGGGGAGTGCAGGCTGAGAAACCGAAGGGGGGGGGGGGAATGCATGCTGAGAGACATAATGAAGGGGGGGGGGAAGCAGACTAAGACATAATGGAGGAGGGGGAGAATGCAGGCTGAGAGACATAATGAAGGGGGGGATGTAGGCTGAGAGACACAATGAAGGGGGGGGGGGAATGCAGGCTGAGAGACATAATGAAGGGGGGGATGTAGGCTGAGAGACACAATGAAGGGGGGGGAGAATGTAGGCTGAGAGACATAATGAAGGGGAGAGAGAATGCAGGCTGAGAGACATAATGAAGGGGAGAGAGAATGCAGGCTGAGAGACACAGAATGAAGGATGGGGGACGCAGGTTGTGTGACAGAATGAAGGAGGGAGGAACGCAGGCTGAGAGACACAGACTGAAGGAGGGGGAACGCAGGCTGATAGACACAGAATGAAGGAGGGGGAATGCAGGCTGAGAGACACAGAATGAAGGAGGGAGGAACGTAGGCTGAGAGACACAGAATGAAGTAAGGGGGCAACGCAGGCTGGGAGACACAGAATGAAGGAAGGGCGGAACGCAGGCTGAGAGACACAGAATGAAGGAGCGGGGGAACACAGGCTGAGAGACACAGAATGAAGGAAGGGGGGAACGCAGGCTGAGAGACACAGAATGAAGGATGGGAGGAACGCAGGCTGAGAGACACAGAATGAAGGAGTGGGGGAACACAGGCTGAGAGACACAGAATGAAGGAAGGGGGAATGCACGCTGAGAGACACAGAATGAAAGAAGGGGGAACACAGGCTGAGAGACACAGAATGAAGGAAGGGGGGAATGCAGGCTGAGAGACACAGAATGAAGGAAGGTGGGAACGCAGGCTGAGAGACACAGAATGAAGGAATGGGGAACGCACGCTGAGAGACACAGAATGAAAGAAGGGGGGAACACAGGCTGAGAGACACAGAATGAAGTAAGGGGGCAACGCAGGCTGGGAGACACAGAATGAAGGAAGGGCGGAACGCAGGCTGAGAGATACAGAATGAAGGAGCGGGGGAACACAGGCTGAGAGACACAGAATGAAGGAAGGGGGGAACGCAGGCTGAGAGACACAGAATGAAGGATGGGAGGAACGCAGGCTGAGAGACACAGAATGAAGGAGTGGGGGAACACAGGCTGAGAGACACAGAATGAAGGAAGGGGGAATGCACGCTGAGAGACACAGAATGAAAGAAGGGGGAACACAGGCTGAGAGACACAGAATGAAGGAAGGGGGGAACGCAGGCTGAGAGACACAGAATGAATGAAGGTGGGAACGCAGGCTGAGAGACACAGAATGAAGGAATGGGGAACGCACGCTGAGAGACACAGAATGAAAGAAGGGGGGAACACAGGCTGAGAGACACAGAATGAAGGAGTGGGGGAACGCAGGCTGAGAGACACAGAATGAAGGAAGGGGGGAACGCAGGCTGAGAGACACAGAATGAAGGAGGGGAAGAACGCAGGCTGAGAGACACAGAATGAAGGAGGGGGAATGCAGGCTGAGAGACACAGAATGAAGGAAGGGGGGAACACAGGCTGAGAGACACAGAATGAAGGAAGGGGGGAACGCAGGCTGAGAGACACAGAATGAAGGAGGGGAAGAACGCAGGCTGAGAGACACAGAATGAAGGTGGGGAAGAACGCAGGCTGAGAGACACAGAATGAAGGAGTGGGGGAACGAAAGCTGAGAGACGCTGGGGGAGATGATGGTGTGGCTGAGAGTATCTGAGGGGAGAAGACGGTGTGGCTGAGAGATGCAGGGGGGATATGATGGTGTGGCTAGGAGATGCAGGGGGGAAGATAATGGTGTAGCTAAGAAACAGAGGGGGAAACAGCTGGCATGAATCTGGTTGAACCTCTGTTGTATGACGATTACTGGTTATATTCCTACACAAACAGGCATTTTACGGACCATGTGATTTCCTACATAAATAGTGAATACTGACTAAAGATGCTGTTTGACCAGGGAGAATACTGTACATTTCTTCAGGGGTTTCCCATTCTTCAGAGAAACCACCTTAAAGGTAAGGTGCATATGGAATGTAAATTAATGTTCCTACAGTGACGAGAAATGGGGGCATGTCATGTCAACAAGCCCCATTTTCACTGGCCATGCCCATTTTTTAGATGCGCGCCTACGGCGCACACGCAAAGCACCGCTAAGACATTTTTGTTATACTTGCACCACTGGGAGGAAGTAATGTTCATGATACCTGTACTTATTGCAGTAATGTTCAGGCCGCTGGCGTGTGCGTGCGTATATACACACACCTGTGATTATTAGCATATCAATGAAGTTTGGGCCTAATTCAGACCTGATTGCAAAATCTTTCTCTAATGGGCAAAACCATGCTGCACTGCAGGTGGGGCAGATGTAACATGTGCAGAGAGAGTTAGATTTGGGTGGGTTATATTGTTTCTGTGCAGGGTAAATACTGACTGCTTTATTTTTACACTGCAATTTAGATTTCAGTTTGATCACACCCACCCAAATCTAACTCTCTCTGCACATGTTACATCTGCCCCACCTGCAGTGCACATGGTTTTGCCCAGAAGAGAAAAAATTTGATGTTGCGATCAGGTCTGAATTAGGCCCTTTGTTAGCTGCGGGAGGCTATGGCATGCTGAGATGCAGCAGCACCAGGATAATCTGCCTCCCGCAGCAAGTGTAAGAGGACACATCTGTAAGTGCGAGTCTGCAAATGCATTTTTTTTGTAATGAAACAGATTTGTGAATGTGCATACCTGAAGGTGGCCATGCATCAGAAAGATGAAACGCATGTGATTTCCCTTAACCTCCCCAGAAGCTCCCCGGCAGTGCTCTAAAACTAGCGTGATATGAAAGGAGGTCCATGGGGGGTGACACCATGAGTTACCATACCGGGTGACACCAACCCTGGTGACGCCTCTGGGTAGGTCCATCATGGGCAGCACAACGTGGTGCATCAGCAGAACAGATATGTAAGGTAGCCACATGGTCTTCCAGTAACACATTCATTAGACATTATGCCATGGATACCTTTGCCTCTCATGTAGAGATGAGCGGGTTCGGTTCCTCTGAATCCGAACCCGCCCGAACTTCAGGTTTTTTACACGGGTCCGAGCAGGCTCGGATCTTCCCGCCTTGCTCGGCTAACCCGAGCGCGCCCGAACGTCATCATCACGCTGTCGGATTCTCGCGAGGCTCGGATTCTATCGCGAGACTCGGATTCTATATAAGGAGCCGCGCGTCGCCGCCATTTTCACACGTGCATTGAGAGTCATAGGGAGAGGACGTGGCTGGCGTCCTCTCCGTTTAGAGAAGAGAGAGACACAGTATTTTGGGGAGCATTATTAGGAGGAGTACTACTATACTGTATACTACTATACTTACTACTTGCTGAAGTGATATTTATAGATTAGATAGTGTGACTGTAAGTGTATTATCTGACTTGTGGGGGAGACACTGACAGTGGGGAGCAGTTAGAGTCTGAGAGCAGGACTCAGGAGTACATATAACGTACAGTGCACACTTTTGCTGCCAGAGTCAGTGCCACACTGCCATTGTTGTGACCACACTGACCACCAGTATAATAATATATTTTGTGATTGTCTGCTTAGGCCTCGGAGTACTAGTTGCAAGTTGCAACGTGACCTGAAGTGACCACCAGTTTAATAATCAATCACCACCAGTTTAATATATATATATATATATATATATATAATTGTATATAATATATATATATATATATATATATATATAATATTGTATACCACCTACCCGTGGTTTTTTTTTTTTCATTCTTCTTTATACATACTACTATAGTAGCTTACTGTAGCAGTCTGCGGTGCTGTGCTGACCTGACAGTGTCCAGCAGGTCCGTCATCAGTCATTACATAATAAATATATATAGTACCTGTCCGGCTGCAGTACTAGTGATATTATATTGATTTCATCTCATTATCAATAATTTATCATCCAGTCTAGACTCTATATTAGCAGCAGACACAGTACGTTAGTCCACGGCTGTAGCTACCTCTGTGTCGGCACTCGGCAGTCCATCCATAATTGTATACCACCTACCCGTGGTTTTTTTTTTTTCTTTCTTCTTTGTACATACTACTATAGAGTATAGTAGCTTACTGTAGCAGTCTGCGGTGCTGCTGAGCTGACAGTGTCCAGCAGGTCCGTCATCAGTCATCATTACCTAATAAATATTACCTAATAAATATATTATCTACCTGTCCGGCTGCAGTACTAGTGATATTATATATACATACATATATATATTGATTTCATCTCATTATCAATCATCCAGTCTATATTAGCAGCAGACACAGTACGTTAGTCCACGGCTGTAGCTACCTCTGTGTCGGCACTCAGCAGTCCATCCATAATTGTATACCACCTACCCGTGGTTTTTTTTTTCTTCTTTGTACATACTACTATAGTATAGTAGCTTACTGTAGCAGTCTGCGGTGCTGCTGAGCTGACAGTGTCCAGCAGGTCCGTCATCAGTCATCATTACCTAATAAATATATTATCTACCTGTCCGGCTGCAGTACTAGTGATATTATATATACATACATATATATATTGATTTCATCTCATTATCAATCATCCAGTCTATATTAGCAGCAGACACAGTACGTTAGTCCACGGCTGTAGCTACCTCTGTGTCGGCACTCGGCAGTCCATCCATAATTGTATACCACCTACCCGTGTTTTTTTTTTTTCTTTCTTCTTTGTACATACTACTATAGTATAGTAGCTTACTGTAGCAGTCTGCGGTGCTGCTGAGCTGACAGTGTCCAGCAGGTCCGTCATCAGTCATCATTGCCTAATAAATATATTATCTACCTGTCCGGCTGCAGTACTAGTGATATTATATATACATACATATATATATATATATTGATTTCATCTCATTATCATCCAGTCTATATTAGCAGCAGACACAGTACGGTAGTCCACGGCTGTAGCTACCTCTGTGTCGGCACTCGGCAGTCCATCCATAAGTATACTAGTATCCATCCATCTCCATTGTTTACCTGAGGTGCCTTTTAGTTGTGCCTATTAAAATATGGAGAACAAAAATGTTGAGGTTCCAAAATTAGGGAAAGATCAATATCCACTTTCACCTCGTGCTGAAGCTGCTGCCACTAGTCATGGCCGAGACGATGAAATGCCAGCAACGTCGTCTGCCAAGGCCGATGCCCAATGTCATAGTACAGAGCATGTCAAATCCAAAACACCAAATATCAGTAAAAAAAGGACTCCAAAACCTAAAATAAAATTGTCGGAGGAGAAGCGTAAACTTGCCAATATGCCATTTACCACACGGAGTGGCAAGGAACGGCTGAGGCCCTGGCCTATGTTTATGGCTAGTGGTTCAGCTTCACATGAGGATGGAAGCACTCAGCCTCTCGCTAGAAAACTGAAAAGACTCAAGCTGGCAAAAGCACCGCAAAGAACTGTGCGTTCTTCGAAATCCCAAATCCACAAGGAGAGTCCAATTGTGTCGGTTGCGATGCCTGACCTTCCCAACACTGGATGTGAAGAGCATGCGCCTTCCACCATTTGCACGCCCCCTGCAAGTGCTGGAAGGAGCACCCGCAGTCCAGTTCCTGATAGTCAGATTGAAGATGTCAGTGTTGAAGTACACCAGGATGAGGAGGATATGGGTGTTGCTGGCGCTGGGGAGGAAATTGACCAGGAGGATTCTGATGGTGAGGTGGTTTGTTTAAGTCAGGCACCCGGGGAGACACCTGTTGTCCGTGGGAGGAATATGGCCGTTGAGATGCCTGGTGAAAATACCAAAAAAATCAGCTCTTCAGTGTGGAGGTATTTCAACAGAAAAGCGGACAACAGGTGTCAAGCCGTGTGTTGCCTTTGTCAAGCTGTAATATGTAGGGGTAAGGACGTTAACCACCTCGGAACATCCTCCCTTATACGTCACCTGCAGCGCATTCATAATAAGTCAGTGACAAGTTCAAAAACTTTGGGTGACAGCGGAAGCAGTCCACTGACCAGTAAATCCCTTCCTCTTGTAACCAAGCTCACGCAAACCACCCCACCAACTCCCTCAGTGTCAATTTCCTCCTTCCCCAGGAATGCCAATAGTCCTGCAGGCCATGTCACTGGCAATTCTGACGATTCCTCTCCTGCCTGGGATTCCTCCGATGCATCCTTGCGTGTAACGCCTACTGCTGCTGTTGTTGCTGCTGGGAGTCGATGGTCATCCCAGAGGGGAAGTCGGAAGACCACTTGTACTACTTCCAGTAAGCAATTGACTGTCCAACAGTCCTTTGCGAGGAAGATGAAATATCACAGCAGTCATCCTGCTGCAAAGCGGATAACTGAGGCCTTGACAACTATGTTGGTGTTAGACGTGCGTCCGGTATCCGCCGTTAGTTCACAGGGAACTAGACAATTTCTTGAGGTAGTGTGCCCCCGTTACCAAATACCATCTAGGTTCCACTTCTCTAGGCAGGCGATACCGAAAATGTACACAGACCTCAGAAAAAGACTCACCAGTGTCCTAAAAAATGCAGCTGTACCCAATGTCCACTTAACCACGGACATGTGGACAAGTGGAGCAGGGCAGGCTCAGGACTATATGACTGTGACAGCCCACTGGGTAGATGTATGGACTCCCGCCGCAAGAACAGCAGCGGCGGCACCAGTAGCAGCATCTCGCAAACGCCAACTCTTTCCTAGGCAGGCTACGCTTTGTATCACCGCTTTCCAGAATACGCACACAGCTGAAAACCTCTTACGGCAACTGAGGAAGATCATCGCGGAATGGCTTACCCCAATTGGACTCTCCTGTGGATTTGTGGCATCGGACAACGCCAGCAATATTGTGTGTGCATTAAATATGGGCAAATTCCAGCACGTCCCATGTTTTGCACATACCTTGAATTTGGTGGTGCAGAATTTTTTAAAAAACGACAGGGGCGTGCAAGAGATGCTGTCGGTGGCCAGAAGAATTGCGGGACACTTTCGGCGTACAGGCACCACGTACAGAAGACTGGAGCACCACCAAAAACTACTGAACCTGCCCTGCCATCATCTGAAGCAAGAAGTGGTAACGAGGTGGAATTCAACCCTCTATATGCTTCAGAGGTTGGAGGAGCAGCAAAAGGCCATTCAAGCCTATACAATTGAGCACGATATAGGAGGTGGAATGCACCTGTCTCAAGCGCAGTGGAGAATGATTTCAACGTTGTGCAAGGTTCTGATGCCCTTTGAACTTGCCACACGTGAAGTCAGTTCAGACACTGCCAGCCTGAGTCAGGTCATTCCCCTCATCAGGCTTTTGCAGAAGAAGCTGGAGACATTGAAGGAGGAGCTAACACGGAGCGATTCCGCTAGGCATGTGGGACTTGTGGATGGAGCCCTTAATTCGCCTAACAAGGATTCACGGGTGGTCAATCTGTTGAAATCAGAGCACTACATTTTGGCCACCGTGCTCGATCCTAGATTTAAAGCCTACCTTGGATCTCTCTTTCCGGCAGACACAAGTCTGCTGGGGTTGAAAGACCTGCTGGTGAGAAAATTGTCAAGTCAAGCGGAACGCAACCTGTTAACATCTCCTCCTTCACATTCTCCCGCAACTGGGGGTGCGAGGAAAAGGCTCAGAATTCCGAGCCCACCCGCTGGCGGTGATGCAGGGTAGTCTGGAGCGACTGCTGATGCTGACATCTGGTACGGACTGAAGGACCTGACAACGATTACGGACATGTCGTCTACTGTCACTGCATATGATTCTCTCACCATTGAAAGAATGGTGGAGGATTATATGAGTGACCGCATCCAAGTAGGCACGTCACACAGTCCGTACTTATACTGGCAGGAAAAAGAGGCAATTTGGAGGCCCTTGCACAAACTGGCTTTATTCTACCTAAGTTGCCCTCCCACAAGTGTGTACTCCGAAAGAGTGTTTAGTGCCGCCGCTCACCTTGTCAGCAATCGGCGTACGAGGTTACATCCAGAAAATGTGGAGAAGATGATGTTCATTAAAATGAATTATAATCAATTCCTCCGTGGAGACATTGACCAGCAGCAATTGCCTCCACAAAGTACACAGGGAGCTGATATGGTGGATTCCAGTGGGGACGAATTGATAATCTGTGAGGAGGGGGATGTACACGGTGATATATCGGAGGATGATGATGAGGTGGACATCTTGCCTCTGTAGAGCCAGTTTGTGCAAGGAGAGATTAATTGCTTCTTTTTTGGTGGGGGTCCAAACCAACCCGTCATTTCAGTCACAGTCGTGTGGCAGACCCTGTCACTGAAATGATGGGTTGGTTAAAGTGTGCATGTCCTGTTTATACAACATAAGGGTGGGTGGGAGGGCCCAAGGACAATTCTATCTTGCACCTCTTTTTTCTTTAATTTTTCTTTGCGTCATGTGCTGTTTGGGGAGGGTTTTTTGGAAGGGACATCCTGCGTGACACTGCAGTGCCACTCCTAGATGGGCCCGGTGTTTGTGTCGGCCACTAGGGTCGCTTATCTTACTCACACAGCTACCTCATTGCGCCTCTTTTTTTCTTTGCGTCATGTGCTGTTTGGGGAGGGTTTTTTGGAAGGGACATCCTGCGTGACACTGCAGTGACACTCCTAGATGGGCCCGGTGTTTGTGTCGGCCACTAGGGTCGCTTATCTTACTCACACAGCTACCTCATTGCGCCTCTTTTTTTCTTTGCGTCATGTGCTGTTTGGGGAGGGTTTTTTGGAAGGGACATCCTGCGTGACACTGCAGTGCCACTCCTAGATGGGCCCGGTGTTTGTGTCGGCCACTAGGGTCGCTTATCTTACTCACACAGCTACCTCATTGCGCCTCTTTTTTTCTTTGCGTCATGTGCTGTTTGGGGAGGGTTTTTTGGAAGGGACATCCTGCGTGACACTGCAGTGACACTCCTAGATGGGCCCGGTGTTTGTGTCGGCCACTAGGGTCGCTTATCTTACTCACACAGCTACCTCATTGCGCCTCTTTTTTTCTTTGCGTCATGTGCTGTTTGGGGAGGGTTTTTTGGAAGGGACATCCTGCGTGACACTGCAGTGCCACTCCTAGATGGGCCCGGTGTTTGTGTCGGCCACTAGGGTCGCTTATCTTACTCACACAGCTACCTCATTGCGCCTCTTTTTTTCTTTGCGTCATGTGCTGTTTGGGGAGGGTTTTTTGGAAGGGACATCCTGCGTGACACTGCAGTGACACTCCTAGATGGGCCCGGTGTTTGTGTCGGCCACTAGGGTCGCTTATCTTACTCACACAGCTACCTCATTGTGCCTCTTTTTTTCTTTGCGTCATGTGCTGTTTGGGGAGGTTTTTTTGGAAGGGACATCCTGCGTGACACTGCAGTGACACTCCTAGATGGGCCCGGTGTTTGTGTCGGCCACTAGGGTCGCTTATCTTACTCACACAGCTACCTCATTGCGCCTCTTTTTTTCTTTGCGTCATGTGCTGTTTGGGGAGGGTTTTTTGGAAGGGACATCCTGCGTGACACTGCAGTGACACTCCTAGATGGGCCCGGTGTTTGTGTCGGTCACTAGGGTCGCTTATCTTACTCACACAGCTACCTCATTGCGCCTCTTTTTTTCTTTGCGTCATGTGCTGTTTGGGGAGGGTTTTTTGGAAGGGACATCCTGCGTGACACTGCAGTGACACTCCTAGATGGGCCCGGTGTTTGTGTCGGCCACTAGGGTCGCTTATCTTACTCACACAGCTACCTCATTGCGCCTCTTTTTTTCTTTGCGTCATGTGCTGTTTGGGGAGGGTTTTTTGGAAGGGACATCCTGCGTGACACTGCAGTGACACTCCTAGATGGGCCCGGTGTTTGTGTCGGCCACTAGGGTCGCTTATCTTACTCACACAGCTACCTCATTGCGCCTCTTTTTTTCTTTGCGTCATGTGCTGTTTGGGGAGGGTTTTTTGGAAGGGACATCCTGCGTGACACTGCAGTGACACTCCTAGATGGGCCCGGTGTTTGTGTCGGCCACTAGGGTCGCTTATCTTACTCACACAGCTACCTCATTGCACCTCTTTTTTTCTTTGCGTCATGTGCTGTTTGGGGAGGGTTTTTTGGAAGGGACATCCTGCGTGACACTGCAGTGACACTCCTAGATGGGCCCAGTGTTTGTGTCGGCCACTAGGGTCGCTTATCTTACTCACACAGCTACCTCATTGCGCCTCTTTTTTTCTTTGCGTCATGTGCTGTTTGGGGAGGGTTTTTTGGAAGGGACATCCTGCGTGACACTGCAGTGACACTCCTAGATGGGCCCGGTGTTTGTGTCGGCCACTAGGGTCGCTTATCTTACTCACACAGCTACCTCATTGCGCCTCTTTTTTTCTTTGCGTCATGTGCTGTTTGGGGAGGGTTTTTTGGAAGGGACATCCTGCGTGACACTGCAGTGACACTCCTAGATGGGCCCGGTGTTTGTGTCGGCCACTAGGGTCGCTTATCTTACTCACACAGCTACCTCATTGCGCCTCTTTTTTTCTTTGCGTCATGTGCTGTTTGGGGAGGTTTTTTTGGAAGGGACATCCTGCGTGACACTGCAGTGACACTCCTAGATGGGCCCGGTGTTTGTGTCGGCCACTAGGGTCGCTTATCTTACTCACACAGCTACCTCATTGCGCCTCTTTTTTTCTTTGCGTCATGTGCTGTTTGGGGAGGGTTTTTTGGAAGGGACATCCTGCGTGACACTGCAGTGACACTCCTAGATGGGCCCGGTGTTTGTGTCGGCCACTAGGGTCGCTTAGCTTAGTCATCCAGCGACCTAGGTGCAAATTTTAGGACTAAAAATAATATTGTGAGGTGTGAGGTATTCAGAATAGACTGAAAATGAGTGTAAATTATGGTTTTTGAGGTTAATAATACTTTGGGATCAAAATGACCCCCAAATTCTATGATTTAAACTGGTTTTTAGTGTTTTTTGAAAAAAACACCCGAATCCAAAACACACCCGAATCCGACAAAAAAAATTCGGTGAGGTTTTGCCAAAACGCGGTCGAACCCAAAACACGGCCGCGGAACCGAACCCAAAACCAAAACACAAAACCCGAAAAATTTCCGGCGCTCATCTCTACTCTCATGACGCTAAATTCGGGCAAAGGATTCTCCTGTCTAATCAGGAGCGTCCCCACCACTAAATTGCTTTGGGATATCCCATTGTTATCCTGTGGATAACCTGTGGACCCTGCCAGAGAAATATACGTTATGGTAAGAACTTACCGTTGATAATGGTATTTCTCCTAAGTCCACAGGATCCACAGGGATCCCACCCTGATGTACCTGATTTGAGGATCCTTTTACTCACTAACCTCTTCCTTCTTGTACGGAGGGGTGTGCATGTGTGTTCTTATTACCTGATTAGGGCTATCTATGATGCTCCTGCCTTGAGCTTTGGAATACAACTGATTTGCCTGAGCCAGGAGGTGGGGATATATATGTACGGACCCGTTGCATGCTGGGAGGCCAGAAAAGCTTTGACCGATTGGTGCAAATCCGCTGTCGCTTCATCATATCCCACTGTTATACTGTGGACTTAGGAGAAATACCGTTATCAATGGTAAGTTCTTACTATAACGTATATTTTTTTATTTTTAATACATTTGCAAAAATCTCAAAAAAACTTTTTTCACATTGTCATTATTACGTTTAGAATTTTGAGGCGGAAAATTAATTTATTCCATTTTGGAATAAAGCTGTAACATAACAAAATGTGGATAAAGTAAAGCGCTGTTAATACTTTCTGGAAGCACTGTATATATTTATTCATATATATTATTTTGACATGCCCATATTACCTACTTTTCTGATCTGCCCTCTGGGAGATCAGGAAAGGTCCAGGTGGGAGAGGTAGGGGCATAATACTGTAAATCACATCATCATTGCCTTGCCTCCCACCATGTAATACCATATAACGTCATTAAGTAAAAAATGACACAGTTCATAGCAAAGTCCATTGCCCTGCCCACTTCACTGAATATGTGACGGCAAACAGATGGCTGCCCCCTCGAATGGGAGGCAAAACAACTCCCCCCCAAATTGCATATAAATCACTGTGAGTAAAATCATAGTTTTATTTTAAATTACTGCATATTATGCACTTAAAAAAACATGCTTATTCTATTTTGTATATCCAACCTGTAGCCTCGGGGCTTATCTATCCTGAAAAGACAATAAAGCATTGATGTAAAACTCACTCAGCATTACAAAATGATAAAAGTTGATCTGGGGTTAAAAATGTAACTGAAATGACAACCACAATAAGGTGGATTGACTAAGTATCCGATGAGTGATCCACATTAGCAGGTGGGATAAATTCAACCTGCAGCAGTGACCTGCTTTAAAGTAAGTCACAAACTTCTGTTTTGTGTTGAAAGAGGAAAATAGACAGGGTAACCGGTCAGCTGTTTTCTTGGTGTCCAGCTGCTGTCATAGTGGTCAGATTTATCTGTCTCCTCTACAGATACTATGAAATGGAAACTCAGTCGCCTTTGTAGTTTGACCTTTGTTTGTTTAACTCTCAGGTTCCCACTTATTGTTCAGAACCATTTTCCGTAGTAACTAGCAACAAAGCAGAATGTATAGTCAACTTCTTGTAATTTACCATGTGCCATAACTATTCACAATAATTTGATGCACATTTCACCTGGTGTTAGTTTTCACCATCATAAGATTTTGAAAAGTGAATGCATTCCCTAAAGTTTGGTTGATTTTGGCTTAAATTTTGGCATAAAAGAACAGTTCTATGATTCCATATTAGCAAATGTGACAAGAGACCAACTGGGATTTGAGGGAACAGTAGGAGCCACTATGGAGCTGATAAAAAGTGAACACTATTACCCTTTTTACACAGCCACTAAAAACCTGGGTTATTGCAATGATTTCCTGGGAGTAGCTCAGTGTAAAAGGGTTAACCCGGATCCAGTTACTCAGGATTTAACACGGCTAGCTTGCAGGGTTGGTCCCGGGAAGGACCTAGGCTGCCGAGGCAGTGTAAATGGGTTAGTCAGGTCCTGTCCACTGCATAGAGTAGAGGCGGCGCTTGGAGATCATTTCATCTCCAAGCGCCGCTTTTGTATAAGTCATCGGTGACATCACCAACCTGGCAATATACCGGATCGGCCGCTGTCTGAAAGGGATCTCTTCATGGTTTGCACTCCTGCAAAGCACCCGTGTACAGCTCCCAAGTGCGACCCGTCATTTTAGTATAAAAGCGGTATATGCCAGTTGGCATGGCTTATTTTGCATGTTTCCACAATACGCATGTATCCGCCCTTACGCCTGAAGAGGAAAAACAGGGACATTATTGCATAGTCAATTACTGATCAGAAGTATTGCAGACATATGCACAAAAGTAGCATACATACAGAGTAGTTGCAAATACAGCATGATGATAATTAGAGATGAGTGGGTTCGGTTCTCAGAGTACCGAACCCTACCAGACTTCACCACCCGAGCCCGGATCCGAGTCAGGCTCGGGTTTTACCACCCGACTTGGAAACCAGAACGAGGCAAAATGTCATCATCCCGTTGTCGGATTGTCGCAGGGTTTGGATTCCATATAAGGAGACGCGCGTCCCCGCCATTTTCACTCCGGCATTGGAGAGTGTAGAGAGAGGATGTGTCTCCGTCCTCAGTGTCTTCAATGTCTGTGTCTAGTGCTGCATCTGTCCAGTCACAGTGGTTGTGTCCTCTGCTGCCATACGTCCAGTGCTGCTGTATAATTCCACTCCAGTGGTGGTGTGTTGTGCTGCATCAGTCCAGTGGTGGTGTGTTGTGCTGCATCAGTCCAGTCACGGTGGTGTCCTCTGCTGCCATATGTCCAGTGCTGCTGTATAAGTCCAGGCCATTGCAGTAGGACTTAGAGAATTGTTTGAGGTACTGTGTCCCTGGTATCAAATCCCATCTAGGTTCCACTTCATTAGGCAGGCGATACCGAGAATGTACAGAGATGTCAGAAAAAGTGTCCTTAGTGTCCCACAAAATGCAGTTGTACCCACTGTCCACTTAACCACGGACATATGGACAAGTGGAACAGGACAGACTAAGGACTATATGACTGTGACAGCCCACTGGGTAAATGTACGCCCTTCCACAGCAACAACAGCAGCAACACCAGTAGCAGCATCTCGCAAACGCCAACTCGTTCCTAGGCAGGCTACGCTATGTATCACCGCTTTCCGTAAGAGGCACACCACTGACAACCTCTTACGGAAACTGAGGGACATCATTGCACAATGGCTTACCTCAATCAGACTCTCCTGGAGATCTGTGATATCGGACAATTCCACCAATATTGTGCATGCATTACGTCTGGGCAAATTCCAGAACGTCCTATGTTTTGCACATACAATTAATTTGGTGGTGCAGAATTTTTTTTAAAATGACAGGGGCATGCAGGAGATGCTATCAGTGGCTCGAATAATTATGGCCCACTTTCAGCATTCAGCCACCGTGTGCCGAAGACTGGAGCGCCATCAAACACACCTTAACCTGCCCTGCCATCACCTGAAGCAAGAGGTGGTAATGAGATGGAATTCAACACTCTATATGCTTCAGAGGATGGAGGAGCAGCAAAAGGCCATTCAAACCTATACATCCACCTACGATATAGGCAAAGGAGGGGGAATGCACCTGATTCAAGCGCAGTGGAGAATTATTTCCGTCTTGTGCAAGGTTCTCCAACCCTTCGAACTTGCCACACATGAAGTCAGTTCAGACACTGCCAGCTTGAGTCAGGTCATTCCCCTCATCAGGCTTTTGCAGAAGCAGCTGGAGAAATTGAAGGAGGAGCTAAGACAGAGCGATTCCGCAAAGTATGTGGAACTTGTGGATGGAGCCCTTCATTTGCTTTGCCAGGATTCAAGGGTGGTCAATCTGTTGAAATCAGAGCACTACATTTTGGCCACCATGCTCGATCCTAGGTTTAAAGCCTACGTTGAATCTCTCTTTCTGACAGACACAAGTCTGCAGAGGTTTAAAGACCTGCTGGTGAGAAAATTGTCAACTCAAGTGGAACGTGACCCGTCAACAGCTCCTCCTTCACTTTCTCCCGCAACTGGAGCTGCGAGGAAAAGGATAAGATTTCCTAGTCCACCTGCTGGCAGTGATGCAGGGCAGTCAGGAGCGAGTGCTGACATCTGGTCTGGACTGAAGGACCTGCCAACAATTGCTGACATGTCTACTGTCACTGCATATGATTCTGTCACCATTGAAAGAATGGTGGATGATTATATGAGTGACAGCATCCAAGTAGGCATGCCAGACAGTCCATACGTATACTGGCAGGAAAAAGGCAATTTGGATGCCCGTGCACAAACTGGCTTTATTTTACCTAAGTTGCTCCCCCTCCAGTGTGTACTCTGAAACAGTATTTAGTGCAGCCGGTAACCTTGTCAGCGATCGGCGTAGGAGGTTACTTCCACAAAATGTGGAAAAGATGATGTTCATCAAAATTAATTATAAATTCCTCCAGGAAGACCATGACCAGTAATTGCCTCTAAAAAGTACACAGGGACCTGTGTTTGTGGGTTCCAGTGGGGACAAATAATAATACTATGTGAGGAGGAGGATGTACACAGTGAAAGGGGTGAGGAATCGGAGGATGAGGTCAACACCTGGGCCAGGTGTTTGTGCTGCACACTTGTGTTGTTTAGCTTAGTCATACAGCTACCTCATTGCACCTCTTTTACGTCTTTGCATGATGTGCTGTTTGGGGCCTACTTTTTTTCAAGTGCCATCCTGTCTGCAGCTGCAGTGCCACTCCTAGATGGGCCAGGTGTTTGTGCCGCACACTTGTGTCTCTTAGCTTAGTCATACAGCTACCTCATTTCACCTCTTTTTCTTCTTTGCATCATGTGCTGTTTGGGGCCTAGGTTTTTTAAGTGCCATCCTGTCTGACACTGTAGTGCCATTTCTAGATGGCCCAGGTGTTTGTGCCACACACTTGTGTCACTTAGATTAGTCATACAGCCACCTCGGTGCAACCTTTTAGCCTAAAATCAATATTGTGAGGTGTGAGGTGTTCAGAATAGACTGAAAATGAGTGGAAATGAATGTTTTTGAGGTTAATAATACCATAGGATCAAAATTACCCCCAAATTCTGTGATTTTAGCTGTTTTTATGTTTAAAAAAAACCCCATCCAGATCCAAAACCAAAACACGAAAGGGTGGTTTTGGCAAAGCCAACCCAAAACCAAAACACGAGCGGGGAATTAGAACCAAAACACAAAACACAAAAAAGTGCCGGCCGCACATCTCTAGATAATTAACGGCAACATAAGCTCATTGATTTTATTTGGATGACTGTGGAATCACCAACACAGCTGACTGGGCCCCTTCCTCTCTGGCAGCAGTAGACTCTGGCTCATGTGCAGGTCTCCAGGAACATGGCGTCCGCACCTGATTCCCGAGGACATCTCCAGTGTGCATGCGCAAATCACTCGGAAATGGCCGCAGCGGACATTTTCTGAGTGATTTCTGTCCTCACTGCAGGGCCATCGTCGCGCGACACCGGAGGGGTAAGTATAATATATGGGTGCAGTGTGGGGCCCCCTGGACCCAGGTGCCCGTTTGCACTGCACACACTACACCCATTATAGAAACGCCTATGGGCACAGCCCCATACAGTGTAATGACAATATTACTAGAGATGTGCACCGGAAATTGTTTGGGTTTTGTGTTTTGGTTTTGGATTTGGTTCCGCGGCCGTGTTTTGGATTCGGACGCGTTTTGCAAAACCTCCCTGAAAATTTTTTGTCGGATTCGGGTGTGTTTTGGATTCGGGTGTTTATTTAAAAAAAAAACTCAAAAACAGCTTAAATCATAGAATTTGGGGGTAATTTTGATCCTATAGTATTATTAACCTCAATAACCACAATTTCCACTCATTTCCAGTCTATTCTGAACACCTCACACCTCACAATACTATTTTTAGTCCTAAAATTTGCACCAAGGTCGCTGGATGACTAAGCAAAGCGACCCAAGAGGGCGGCACAAACACCTGTCCCATCTAGGAGTGGCACTGCAGTGTCTGACAGGATGGTACTTAAAAAAATTGGCCCCAAACAGCACATGATGCAAAGAAAAGAGAAAAAGAGGTGCACTGTGGTCGCTGGACGGCTAAGCTAAGCGACACAAACACCTCAATATCACAGGAATTATTCGTTCTAATCAATGGTATTATTGGTCCAAATCACTGGAAGAAAATTACAAAATCACTGGAATTATTCTTTCTAATCAATGGTATTATTGGTCCAAATCACTGGAAGAAAATGACAAAATCACAGGAATTATTCGTTCTAATGAATGGTATTATTGGTCCAAATCACTGGAATTATTTGTTCTAATCAATGGTATTATTGGTCCAAATCAGTGGAAGAAAATGACAAAATCACTGGAATTATTTGTTCTAATCAATGGTATTATTGGTCCAAATCACTGGAAGAAAATGACAAAATCACAGGAATGATTTGTTCTAATCAATGGTATTATTGGTCCAAATCACTGGAAGAAAATGACAAAATCAATGGAATTATTCGTTCTAATCAATGGTATTATTAGTCCAAATCACTGGAAGAAAATGACAAAATCACTGGAATTATTCGTTCTAATTAATGGTATGATTGTTCCAAATCACTGAAAGAAAATGACAAAATCACTGGAATTATTCGTTCTAATCAATGGTATTATTGGTCCAAATCACTGGAAGAAAATGACAAAATCACAGGAATTATTCGTTCTAATCAATGGTATTATTCAGTGTCGTAAGTTCATCACAGTCGCCCGGAGGCAAGATAAATATTGGTGCCCCCCTATTTCCTATATTAAGATAAATATATGTATGTATGTGTGCGTGTGTGTGAGTGAGTATATATATATATATATGTATATATATATATATATATATAGTGTGTGTGAGTGTGTGTGGAATGTTCTGAAAATAATTTATATACTGTATTTATACATTTAATTGTATTTTATTTTAAAATCACGCATTTCTTAGCAGTCATACCCAGGATTAGAACCCATGACCTGTTACACTGACAGCAAACACTTTACTGATGGAGTTATTTGCTCCTGTAGAGGAAGCATGAGAATTCTAGCTATATGAAGTTGCGTGTAATTGTCAGAGAAGTATCTTCATATAGTTAAAATTCTCATATTTCCTATACAGGAGAAAATAGCTTCATCAGTAAGGTGTCTGCTTCCAGTGTAATAGGTTGTGGTTTCTAATCCTGGGTGTGATACTTGTAAAATGAGTATATTCAGTATAATAAAGAGGGTGTGATTTGTAAGGTGCAGGGACCAGTGAGGAAGTCGGCCACTGAAAAAACAGCGACAGCTATCAATTAACTTAATTCAGTGGTGTCACAGAATGGGAGGAGAGGTGCCCCCCTTCAGAGCAGGAGCCCGGCGGCAGATGACTCCGTTGCCTCCCAGAGTTCTGCCTCTGGTATTATTGGTCCAAATCACTGGAAGAAAATGACAAAATCACTGGAATTATTCGTTCTAATCAATGGTATAATTAGTCCAAATCACTGGAAGAAAATGGAATGGATGGACACTTGCAGTGACATAGAGCTGCAAGATACAGCAATGGCCTACTGTACACAACTATATACTGTTGGGTCACCAAAATGCTGCACTGTAATACTATATATACTGCTCACAAAAATGCTGCACAGATATGGAATGGATACTTGCAGTGGCACAGAGCTGCAAGATACAGCAATGGCCTACTGTACACAACTATATACTGTTGGGTCACCAAAATGCTGCACTGTAATACTATATATACTGCTCACAAAAATGCTGCACAGATATGGAATGGATACTTGCAGTGGCACAGAGCTGCAAGATACAGCAATGGCCTACTGTACACAACTATATACTGTTGGGTCACCAAAATGCTGCACTGTAATACTATATATACTGCTCACAAAAATGCTGCACAGATATGGAATGGATACTTGCAGTGGCACAGAGCTGCAAGATACAGCAATGGCCTACTGTACACAACTATATACTGTTGGGTCACCAAAATGCTGCACTGTAATACTATATATACTGCTCACAAAAATGCTGCACAGATATGGAATGTAAACTTGCAGTGACACAGAGCTGCAAGATACAGCAATGGCCTACTGTACTCAACTATGGGCCTAATTCTGAGTTGATCGCAGCAGCAATTTTGTTAGCAGTTGGGCAAAACCATGTGCACTGCAGGAGGGGCAGATATAACATGTGCAGAGAGAGATTTGGGTGGGGTGTATTCAAACTGAAATCTAAATTGCAGTGTAAAAATAAAGCAGCCAGTATTTACCCTGCACAGAAACAAAATAACCCACCCAAATCTAACTCTCTCTGCAAATGTTATATCTGCCCCACCTGCAGTGCACATGGTTTTGCCCAATTGCTAACAAACTTGCTGCTGCGATCAACTCAGAATTACCCCTATAATATATACTGTTGGGTCACCAAAATGCTGCACTGTACTACTATATACTGCTCACAAAAATGCAGCACAGATATGGAATGGATACTTGCAGTGACACAGAGCTGCAAGATACAGCAATGGCCTACTGTACTGTACTACTATAAGTATAATTAATTATATACTGGTGGTCCCCAGTCCCCACAATAAAGCACACTGAGCACAGATATTTGCAGCACACTGAGCACAGATATGGAGCGATTCAAGCAGAGAACGTAGATATTTTAAGCACACTGAGCACAGATATTTGCAGCACACTGTGCACAGATATTTGCAGCACACTGAGCACAGATTACGGAGATTTTCAGCCACGTCCTCTCCGTTCAATCTCCAATGCACGAGTGAAAATGGCGGCGACGTGCGGCTCTTTATATAGATTACGAATCTCGCGAGAATCCGACAGCAGAATGATGACGTTCGGCCTTGTTCGGGTTAACCGAGCAAGGCGGGAAGATCCGAGGCTGCCTCGGAACCGTATAAAATGGGTGAAGTTCGGGGGGGTTCGGATCTCGAGGAACCGAACCCGCTCATCTCTAAATATTGCATACAGGGAAACTGAGTGAGCAGAATAAAAAGTGCATGGATGTAAGTAATGACAAAATCGCAAGGTAAGTATGTATGTCAAGTAGAAGGGTGTTGGATGCAGATGTCGGTGGTCGTACCTGTTTCCACAGCAATACAGATATCAGCCTCTTCCAGATCTCACCGATATAACCTAGACAGAAGGACGGAGAACCCCAAGCAACCCCCAATAATCACCACGCATTTGGACGGTGACTAAACATTTATTTAACTGGACGGGACTGGTCACCACTGTAAATTTATCTGGGTTAAATTGATAGTTATATGCATGAACTGTTTCACAAATTATTCACAAGTACATTAGTTTACAATTACAATACTATCACCTCAATTTGACATATACATATATAAATCAGCAGTTTAACTCTAAGAAAATGATTACTAGTCAGAATTTAGCACTGTGTGCACCGTGCCATTTTTTGGGTTTTGTGTTTTGGTTTTGGATCTGGATCTCCTTCGTGTTTTGGATCTGAATTGGTTTTACCAAAACCACCCTTGCGGGTTTTGGATCTGGATTTTTTTTCGAAAAAAATCATCAAAACAGCTAAAATAACAGAATTTGGGGGTGTTTTTGTTCCTACAGGATTATTAACCTCAATAACATTCATTTTCACTCATTTCCAGACTATTCTGAACACCTCACAGCTCACAATATTGTTAGTATCTAGTTTAGGCCAAAAGGGAGCAGCAGCAGCCCTTGGATGTATAAAATAAGATTTTACTCACCGGTAATTCTATTTCTCGTAGTCCGTAGTGGATGCTGGGAACTCCGTAAGGACCATGGGGAATAGACGGGCTCCGCAGGAGACTGGGCACTCTAAAAGAAAGATTAGGTACTACCTGGTGTGCACTGGCTCCTCCCTCTATGACCCTCCTCCAGACCTCAGTTAGGGAAACTGTGCCCGGAAGAGCTGACACAATAAGGAAGGATTTTGAATCCCGGGTAAGACTCATACCAGCCACACCAATCACACCGTATAACTCGTGATACTATACCCAGTTAACAGTATGAAATATAACTGAGCCTCTCAACAGATGGCTCAACAATAACCCTTTAGTTAGGCAATAACTATATACAAGTATTGCAGACAATCCGCACTTGGGATGGGCGCCCAGCATCCACTACGGACTACGAGAAATAGATTTACCGGTGAGTAAAATCTTATTTTCTCTGATGTCCTAGTGGATGCTGGGAACTCCGTAAGGACCATGGGGATTATACCAAAGCTCCCAAACGGGCGGGAGAGTGCGGATGACTCTGCAGCACCGAATGAGAGAACTCAAGGTCCTCCTCAGCCAGGGTATCAAATTTGTAGAATTTAGCAAACGTGTTTGCCCCTGACCAAGTTGCAGCTCGGCAAAGTTGTAAAGCCGAGACCCCTCGGGCAGCCGCCCAAGATGAGCCCACTTTCCTTGTGGAATGGGCTTTTACTGATTTAGGATGCGGCAATCCTGCCGCAGAATGCGCCAGCTGAATTGTGCTACAAATCCAGCGAGCAATAGTCTGCTTAGAAGCAGGAGCACCTAGTTTGTTGGGTGCATACAGGATAAAAAGCGAGTCAGTTTTCCTGACTCCAGCCGTCCTGGAAACATACATTTTCAATGCCCTGACTACGTCCAGTAACTTGGAATCTTGCATGTCCCTAGTAGCCGCAGGCACTACAATAGGTTGGTTCAAGTGAAAAGCTAATACCACCATAGGGAGAAACTGGGGACGAGTCCTCAATTCTGCCCTATCCATATGGAAAATCAGATAAGGGCTTTTACATGACAAAGCCGCCAATTCTGACACACGCCTGGCCGAAGCCAAGGCCAATAACATGACCACTTTCCACGTGAGATATTTCAGATCCACAGTTTTAAGTGGCTCAAACCAATGTGATTTCAGGAAACTCAACACCACGTTGAGATCCCAAGGTGCCACAGGAAGCACAAAAGGGGGCTGAATATGTAGCACACCCTTTACAAATATCTGAACTTCAGGCAGTGAAGCCAGTTCTTTCTGGAAGAAAATCGACAGAGCCAAAATCTGGACCTTAATGGAACCCAATTTTAGGCCCATAGTCACTCCCGACTGTAGGAAGTGCAGAAAACGACCCAGCTGAAATTCCTCAGTAGGGGCCTTCCTGGCCTCACACCACGCAACATATTCACCAAATACGGTGATAATGGTTTGCGGTTACTTCTTTCCTAGCTTTTATCAGCGTAGGAATGACTTCCTCCGGAATGCCCTTTTCCTTTAGGATCCGGAATTCAACCGCCATGCCGTCAAACGCAGCCGCGGTAAGTCTTGGAACAGACAGGGCCCCTGCTGTAGCAGATCCTGTCTGAGCGGTAGAGGCCATGGGTCCTCTGATATCATTTCTTGAAGTTCTGGGTACCAAGCTCTTCTTGGCCCATCCGGAACCACGAGTATCGTTCTTACTCCTCGCCTTCTTATTATTCTCAGTACCTTTGGTATGAGAGGCAGAGGAGGGAACACATAAACCGACTGGTACACCCACGGTGTCACTAGAGCGTCCACAGCTATCGCCTGAGGGTCCCTTGACCTGGCGCAATATCTCTTTGGCTTTTTGTTGAGGCGGACGCCATCATGTCCACCTGTGGCCTTTCCCAACGGTTTACCAACAGTTGGAAGACTTCTGGATGAAGTCCCCACTCTCCCGGGTGTAGGTCGTGTCTGCTGAGGAAGTCTGCTTCCCAGTTGTCCACTCCCGGAATGAACACTGCTGACAGTGCTAAGACGTGATTTTCCACCCATCGGAGAATCCTTGTGGCTTCTGCCATCGCCATCCTGCTTCTTGTGCCGCCCTGTCGGTTTACATGGGCGACTGCCGTGATGTTGTCTGATTGGATCAGTACCGGCTGGTTTTGAAGCAGGGGCCTTGCCTGACTTAGGGCATTGTAAATGGCCCTCAGTTCCAGAATATTTATGTGTAGGGACGACTCCTGACTTGACCAAAGTCCTTGGAAATTTCTTCCCTGTGTGACTGCACCCCAGCCTCGAAGGCTGGCATCCGTGGTCACCAGGACCCAGTCCTGTATACCGAATCTGCGGCCCTCTAGAAGATGAGCACTCTGCAGCCACCACAGCAGAGACACCCTGGTCCTTGGAGACAGGGTTATCAGCCGATGCATCTGAAGATGCGATCCCGACCACTTGTCCAAGAGGTCCCACTGAAAGGTTCTTGCATGGAACCTGCCGAATGGAATTGCTTCGTATGAAGCTACCATTTTTTCGAGGACTCGTGTGCAGTGATGCACCGATACCTGTTTTGGTTTCAGGAGGTCTCTGACTAGAGATGACAGCTCCTTGGCTTTCTCCTGCGGGAGAAACACTTTTTTCTGTTCTGTGTCCAGAACCATCCCCAGGAACAGTAGGCGTGTGGAAGGAACCAGCTGTGACTTTGGAATGTTTAGAATCCATCCGTGCCGTTGTAGCACCTCCCGAGATAGTGCTACTCCGACCAACAACTGCTCCTTGGACCTCACATTTATAAGGAGATCGTCCAAGTACGGGATAATTAAAACTCCCTTTTTTCGAAGGAGTATCATCATTTCTGCCATTACCTTGGTAAACACCCTCGGTGCCGTGGACAGTCCAAACGGCAGTGTCTGGAATTGGTAATGGCAATCCTGTACCACAAATCTGAGGTACTCCTGGTGAGGATGGTAAATGGGGACCTGCAGGTAAGCATCCTTGATGTCCAGGGATACCATGTAATCCCCCTCGTCCAGGCTTGCAATAACCGCCCTGAGCGATTCCATCTTGAACTTGAATTTTTTTATGTATGTGTTCAAGGATTTCAAATTTAAAATGGGTCTCACCGAACCGTCCGGTTTCGGTACCACAAACAGTGTGGAATAGTAACCCCGTCCTTGTTGAAGTAGGGGCACCTTGACTATCACCTGCTGGGAATACAGCTTGTGAATTGCCTCTAGCACAGCCTCCCTGCCCAAGGGAGTTGTCGGCAAGGCAGATTTGAGGAAACTGCGTGGGGGAGGTGCCTCGAATTCCAGCTTGTACCCCTGAGATACTACTTGAAGGATCCAGGGATCCACCTGTGAGCGAGCCCACTGATCGCTGAGATTTGTGAGGCGGCCCCCCACCGTACTTGGCTACGCCTGTGGAGCCCCCGCGTCATGTGGTGGGCTCAGAGGAAGCTTTCTTAGGCTGTGAGGAAACCTGAGGTAAAAAATTTTCTTCCCAGCTGTTGCTGTGGATACGAGGTCCCAGAGACCACCCCCAAACAATTCCTCACCCTTATAAGGCAGAATCTCTATGTGCCCTTTTAAAGTCAGCATCACCTGTCCAGTGTCGGGTCTCTAATACCCTCCTGACAGAATGGACATTACATTAATTCTGGATGCCAGCCGGTAAAATATCCCTCTGTGCATCCTTCATATATAAGACGACGTCTTTAATATGCTCTTATGTTAGCAAACTAGTATCCCTGTTTTACAGGGTCACAGACCACGCTGCAGCATTAATATCTGCAGGTCTCAGTCTAGTACCTGAGTGTGTAAATACAGACTTCAGGATAGCCTCCTGCTTTTTATCAACAGGTACCTTCAAAGTGGCCGTATCCTAAGACGGCAGTGCCACCTTTTTTGACAAACGTGTGAGCGCCTTATCCACCCTAGGGGATATCTCCCAGCGTAACTTGTCCTCTGGCGGGAAAGGGTACGCCATCAGTAACTTTTTAGAAATTACCAGTTTCTTATCGGGGGAACCCACGCTTTGTCACACACTTCATTCACTCATCTGATGGGGGAACAAAACACTGCCTGCTTTTTCTCCCCAAACATAAAACCCTTTTTTAGTGGTACTTGGGTTAATGTCAGAAATGTGCAACACATTTTTTATTGCCGGGATCAAGTCACGGATGTTCCTAGTGGATTGTGTATATGTCTCAACCTCGTCGACACTGGAGACAGACTCCGTGTCGACATCTGTGTCTGCCATCTGAGGGAGCGGGCGTTTTTGAGCCCCTGATGGCCTTTGAGACGCCTGGGCAGGCGCGGGCTGAGAAGCCGGCTGTCCCAAGCTGTTACGTCATCCAGCCTTTTATGTAAGTAGTTGACACTGTCGGTTAATACCTTCCACCTATCTATCCACTCTGGTGTCGGCCCCACAGGGGGCGACATCACCTTTATCGGCATCTGCTCCGTCACCACATAAGCCTCCTCATCAAACATGTCGACACAGCCGTACCGACACACCGCACACACACAGGGAATGCTCTGACTGAGGACAGGACCCCACAAAGCCCTTTGGGGAGACAGAGAGAGAGTATGCCAGCACACACCAGAGCGCTATATAATGTGGGGATTAACACTATAACTGAGTGAATTTTCCCCAATAGCTGCTTGTATATACAATATTGCGCCTAAATTTAGTGCCCCCCCTCTCTTTTTAACCCTTTGAGCCTGAAAACTACAGGGGAGAGCCAGGGAGCTTCCTTCCAGCGGAGCTGTGAGGGAGAAATGGCGCCAGTGTGCTGAGGGAGATAGCTCCGCCCCTTTTTCGGCTGACTTTTCTCCCACTTTTTTATGGAATCTGGCAGGGGTATTTATCACATATATAGCCTCTGGGGCTATATATTGTGATTATTTTGCCAGCCAAGGTCTAATTATTGCTGCTCAGGGCACCCCCCCCCAGCGCCCTGCACCCATCAGTGACCGGAGTGTGAGGTGTACAAGAGGAGCAATGGCGCACAGCTGCAGTGCTGTGCGCTACCTTGGTGAAGACTGAAGTCTTCTGCCGCCGATTTTTCCGGACCTCTTCTAGCTTCTGGCTCTGTAAGGGGGACGGCGGCGCGGCTCCGGGAACGAACATCAAGGACGGGTCCTGCGGTCGATCCCTCTGGAGCTAATGGTGTCCAGTAGCCTAAGAAGCCCAAGCTAGCTGCAAGCAGGTAGGTTCGCTTCTTCTCCCCTTAGTCCCTCGTTGCAGTGAGCCTGTTGCCAGCAGGTCTCACTGTAAAATAAAAAACCTAAAATATACTTTCTTTCTAGGAGCTCAGGAGAGCCCCTAGTGTGCATCCAGCTCGGCCGGGCACAGAACTCTAACTGAGGTCTGGAGGAGGGGCATAGAGGGAGGAGCCAGTGCACACCAGATAGTACCTAATCTTTCTTTTAGAGTGCCCAGTCTCCTGCGGAGCCCGTCTATTCCCCATGGTCCTTACGGAGTTCCCAGCATCCACTAGGACGTCAGAGAAACTGGGAGTACAAAATATATATTAAAAAAAAGAATGTATTTAACACAAGACGCATTAGGCAATGCTCAAGATTTCAGTTCACAAAAAGATGATTAAGGCAAAGAAGAATTAAAAAAAGACAATATTTTAGATTTAATATATTTAATTTATTTGAATTTAATTTATTAGAATCAAATTCTTAATTTCCTCCAAGATATCTTCAATATGCAGAAAGTTCACTATATGAGTGTGAAGAGTTTATTTATATTAATTTAATTTAAATGTATCTAATTTATAATTATTATTAATAATATTAATTTGAATTAATTACAATGTGGTGATAAGAAGAGATATCAAAATAGGACAATAAGTTATAATAAGAATATGAGCTACAGACACCACACCCTGAAATGGACTGAGCACGCCTGGATGTATTCTGGGAGGATACAGAACAAAATATAAAAAAAAAAAGATGTATTTTATTTTGGGTGGGCTGACAGAAGACCCCTAGATGGACAGAGCAGCTGCAGTCCCTGGATGTATACTGGGATGACACAGCACAAAATGTTAATTGAAATCAAAATATATATATTATTTTTTTATATCACATACTGTGGTTACAGTGTCACACAAGTGGGTCAAAAATATGTAGAAGTATTTTTTATATCACACAGCAGCGGTTACAGTGTCACACAAATGAATCAGAAATATATATTATAATTACACACTGTGGTTGACTATACCGACAGCATCACACAATGCATCTATGAGTAGGAAATAATATACTGTGGTCTGACCGGCAGTGTCATAGTACTTATGAAATTAAAATAAAATTTGTATAGTACACTGGGGTACAGCACAAACAAACAAATAGATTTTTTTTAATAATTATAATTTTAGGCTTTTTGTTTTTAGCTTTTATTATTTTAATTTTACACTGTGGCGGATGGATGGACAGATCACCCATTTCAGATACAGCAGACAGAACACCGCTTTCATTTACATAATAGAAATATATTTTTGGCTTTGGATCACACACAGAGGATATATAGCAGTAGTGTACGGCAGCTGCTGTACTAGTAGTCAGAGTGACGCACCAATAGAATTATATTTTTTGCTTTACTTCACATACAGATATATACAGCAGTAGTTGTATCACACACAGAGGATATTAGCAGTAGTGTACGGTATTACTAGTAGTCACTGAGTGACGAACCAATTAGAAATATATTTATTTCTCTGTATCACACACAGAGGATATTAGCAGTAGTGTACGGTATTACTAGTAGTCACTGAGTGACGAACCAATTTGAAATATGTTTATTTCTCTGTATCACACACACAGGTAATAAATACCAGTAGTGTACGGCAGCCGCAGTACTAGCAGTCGCTGAGTGATGCACAAATATATAGAAATGTTATATATTTATTTCTCTGTATCACACACACAGGATATTAGCAGTAGTGTGACACACGTACACAGTCACACAGCCCCTTATAGACAGAGAACACCTGGTCCTGATTCCTGATCTATAGCCACAGTATGCCATATGCAGTGCACTAGTATGCGGAGCCCTAAAACAGTAGCACACCTACACACAAAGCCACAGATCAACTGAACATTCCTGCCTCCTGCAAAACAACAACCCCTCTGCCCCCCCCCCCCCCCCCTTCCCTTCACAGCACACAGAGAAGGAACACACTCTGTCCTGCCCCAGTGGTGTCGAGAGAGGGGGGAGACGGTACAAATTACCCAGGCCCAGGTCTGTTGGAGGGGCCCAGTGAGGGTCCAGTAGGGGCCCAGGCCCCTCCCCCTTACCTAGCAGCAGCAACTGTAGCTCTGTTCCTCAGCCCAGCACATGCTGCTGTGTGCTGGGCTGCAGTGTGGCCATGGAGGTGTTTAAAATACTATTTTTTTTTCAGTATATTTTTCTAAGGGTACATGACCACACCTCCTGTGATTAGGCCACGCCCCTTGAAAAGTACCTGGGCCCATTCTGGCTCTTGACTGCCCTGCCTGCCTCCTTCCCTTTTTGTAACAGCACAGAGCTTTTTTTTTATACAGCACAGAGCACACATAGAACTAGGGAGGCCAATCCCAGGGCATTTTTTGTCAATCCCGGGATTCGGGATTGAAAAACGCTCAATCCCGGGATTGCAGTAGGGATTAGTGTAGGGAGCAGGAAGAGTGGATTTGGAGGGCAGCAAGGGAGGGTGAGTGTAGGGAGCAGGGAGGATGTAGGGAGCAGCACAGAAGAATGGATGTACAGAGCAGGAAGGGAGGGTGGGTGTAGGGAGCAGCGAGCAGCACAGAAGAATAGATGTAAGGAGCAGGAAGGGAGGGTGGTTGTAGGGAGCAGGGAGGATGTCATGAGGAAAGCAGGAGGGAGGATGTCTGGAGCAGTGAGGGAGGGTGGGTGTAGGTAGCGATACTTAAGTATTACTTACTATTAGGTGTGTAACAATTGTTATAGGTGCTAGTGAAAAAGTAAAAAAGGAACTAAAGAAAATAGTATTAAAAAAAATAATAATGTCAGTGGCATCTGTGAAAAGAAAGTGTTTGTTAAATAAATGTATACAGCCCTTTTAGTGTGATATGGAAAGAGCCTGTGTGCTGGAGTTTGATAATGGGACAGGTTACCTGTCCCTATCTTACCCTAACCGGGACCTTTTTCTCCGCTGTCCAGTAGTGCGGTGTCCTCGGGTGCGTCTATCCGCAATCGGCAGTTGTTGATGACATCACCCACTGTTCCCGTAAATCTGCTCCGTTCAGCGGCTGGGCAGTTGCCGGTCTCATTCCACGCTGGCTTCTTACTATTAGGCGACCAGTAGCCATGGACACACAGTAACCGCGCAGCAGCAGCATTTCAAATGTAGCACTGGCTGCCAGCCAGTCAGAACTGGCAGTCCGACAGCCAATCAGGAGCTGCTACTGCTGACCTGATTGGTTGCCGGTCCACCAGCTCCAATTGGCTGGCGGCGCGGTCACTGTGTGGTCATGGCTACCCGAGATGTAAAATGCCTCACTGACAGCAGGGTCGCACAGTCGGGCAGCTCTGCAGTATAGTGCTCAGCGCTGCCCGGCAAAACTGCGCATGTGCAACCTAATCCCCTGAATCGCGGGATTGGAGGCTCCAATCCCTAGATTCAAATCCCGGCATTTTTGGGCCAGAATCCTGGGATACCGCCGATACCGATCCTGGGAGTAGCCTCCCTACACAGAACCGAAGGAACACTCTCCTGCCCCCTTCTCCTGCCCCCATTCCCTTTTTGTAACAGTACAGAAGGAACACATCCTTACTGTGTGTGCACTCTCCAAGTTCGGAGTGAAAATGGCGGTGACACGCGGCTCCTTATATAGTATCCAAAACCTGCAAGATCCGACAGTGGTATGATGACGTTTTGCCTCGTTTTTGGATCCGAGTTAGGTGCGAGAAACGAAGCCTGACTAGGATCCAGGCTCGGATCTCAAAGTTCAGGGGGGTTTGGTTCTCAGAGAACCGAACCCTCTCACCTCTACTTAAAATGAAGGTGATTCATAAATAGTCCACCAGGTGGCAGTATAAGGGGCTAGGTCAAAGGTTCTCAAAGACGGTCCTCAAGGAACCATAACAGTTTTTAAGTTTATCTATGCTTGTCCACAGGTGACTTTTTTAGCACCCCAGTCAATTTGATTTAAACCCTCTGTGCCGATCCATGGATTTATCTAAAACCTGCACTGTTGGGTTGCCTTGAGGACCGCGTTTGAGAACCTCTGGGCTAGGTTCCTACGCATTGAGCCCACTTTATGAGGGTCAATATGCTATCAAAGGAGTGGCTCTATAGCTCAGCCTCTGAAGCTTAAACAACCTTAAACCATGTCAAATTATCTCACAGATAAAGTTAGTTGACTGGTAGAATGGTTAAAAGTTCCTCTAATGAATATATTCAAGCAGTATAGAAGAAGTTGAAGCCGTAGTGAAGTAGTGAGCCATAGTTAGCAAGCATACTGATATGTAGTTTAGCTTTATAACAGTAGTTTTAAAAGCAATTTCTGATCTCAGTGCATGCAAGTGGTGCGGGAGGCAAGAAATTGGTGGTGTAGCATACACAGTAAGTTTCAAGCAACTATGCAGGAAGAGGCAAAGCAGTTCAGAAAAGCAACCGTCTATATGTAAATAACACTGTTCAGTTCTTCAGTAGCTAGGAACCCAGAAAGTACTTCATAGAAGCAGTGAGTAATGCAAGCAGGCTAAAGAGATAATAACAGAAGTAGGTTCTGTTTTTTTAACAAGATATCATGTATTCTTTATGTTGGTTCTTTTGTGGTCACCCCCTCTCTGTGAAGCAGGACCACTTAAGTAATACAGGGGCAGATTTATTAAGCCTGGTGAAGTGATAAAGTAGAAGGTGATAAAGCCCCAGCCAATCAGCCTCTAACTTCTATGTTACAGTGTGGGTTTGAAAAATGACAGTTAGGAGCTGACTGGCTGGTGCGTTATCACCTTCCACTTTATCACTTCACCAGGCTTAATAAATCTGCCCCACAGATCTCCTTGCTTGAATAGTAAGAGTTGTGTTATTCCGAGTTATGAGCTACTAGTACTGCATCTCTGTTTACTGGGGTGATGGCCTGGCTAACTCGCAAGCTGAGTGGCTTGGAAATAGGTGCAACAGTCTCCCTCCTCTCTGTTTACTCCCTGAAGCTGAAGAGGCTGAAGTTATCTTCTTATTCACTTCTTATTCACTTCTTATTCAAGCTCTAGCTTCTTATTCACTTCTTATTCGAGCTCCAGCTTCTTATTCAGATCATTCAGTTTTGCAAGGGTTAATGAGTCTTGGGTCACAAATTTGACACCTGAAATCAACAGAGTAGGGTCCCTTGCATATGACCCACTTGTATTTTGCCTGGCCCAACTCTGTTTTGGGCATTAAATACACTGGCAAAGTGGGCACACACACCATATTTTACCATTTTGAATAAGTAGCTGTAGTTTTGCAAGGGTTAGCCAGTCTTGGGCCACAAATTTGACACCTGAAATCAACAAAGCATGGTCACTTACATATGACCACCTTGTATTTTTCTTGGTCCAACGCTGTTTTGGGCATGAAATACACTGACAAAGTGGGCACAAACACCATTCTAAAAATTGCCATTTTGAATAAGTAGCTGTAGTTTTGCAAGGGTTAACTAGTCTTGGGCCACAAATTTGACCCCTGAAATCAACAGAGGGTGGTCACTTACATATGACCCACTTGTATTTTGCTTGGCCCAATGCTGTTTTGGGCATAAATTACACTGGCAAAGTGGGCACAAACACCATTTTATAAATTGCAAATTTGAATAAGTAGCTGTAGTTTTGCAAGGCTTAACTAGTCTTGGGCCACAAATTTGACACCTGAAATCAACAGAGGGTGGTCACTTACATATGACCCACTTGTATTGTGTTTGGCCCAACGCTGTTTTGGGCATGAAATACACAGGCAAAGTGGGCACATACACCACAATTTACCATTTTGAATAAGTAGCTGTAGTTTTGCAAGGGTTAACTAGTCTTGGGCCACAATTTTGACACCTGAAATCAACAGATCATGGTCACTTACATATGTATGACCCATTTGTATTTTGCCTTGCCCAATGCTGTTTTGGGCATAAAATACACTGGCAAAGTGGGCACAAACACCATTCTATAAATTGCCATTTTGAATAAGTAGCTGTAGTTTTGCAAGGGTTAACTAGTCTTGGGCCACAAATTTGACACCTGAAATCAACAAAGCGTGGTCACTTACATATGACCCACTTGTATTGTGCTTGGCCCAAAGCTGTTTTGGGCATGAAATACACTGGCAAAGTGGCCACAAACACCATATTTTACCATTTTAAATAAGTAGCTGTAGTTTTGCAAGGGTTAACCAGTCTTGGGCCACAAATTTGACACCTGAAATCAACAAAGCATGGTCACTTACATATGACCCACTTGTATTTTGCTTGGGCCAACGCTGTTTTGGCCATGAAATACACTGGCAAAGTGGGCACAAACACCATTTTATTAATTGCCATTTTGAATAAGTAGCTGTAGTTTTGCAAGGGTTAACTAGTCTTGGGCCACAAATATGAGACTTGAAATCGACAAAGAGTGGTCACTTACATTTCACCCACCTGTATTCTGCCTTGCCCAACATTGGTTTGGGCATGAAATACGCTGGCAAAGTGGGCCCAAACACCATATTATAATTTACAGTTTCGAATAAGTACTGTAGCTTTAGTTTTGCAAGGATTAACTAGTCTTGGGTGACTTATTTGATACCTGGAATCAAGGGTTAGATTAGCTCCTTATAGCACAGGGGATTCACAGAGAGCCTATGTTGAGTTAAAGTTGTCTGAATGCAGCTCCTATCCTTGCTTGAAGGAGGCTATACTCAGCAGGATTAGGGTGACAGTTCCCAGCAAAACCCAAGAATATTATGAGTTGCAGCTGAACCCATCTGAGCCTCCAATGGTCAAACTGGCATAATTAGCCAGACTGAGTAAAACCTGGCTGCAGACAGATAAAAACTCTACTCAGTGGGTAGTGGAAGTGGTGGTTCTAGGCCAGGCTATACAGGTATTAGACTGTGGTGTAAATCACTGGGCCCTGCAGGCTGATCACCAGACAATTGAGGAGTTAGTAGTGGTGATTGAGAGGTACTTGACCGTGGGAAAATGTAATAAAGCCAAGCAAGGGTTACAGCCAGTACCTAAGCCCAGTACCCAGATCCCCATTGTTAAACCAAACAGCCCGTGTCCAGTCATATGTTTTGAGTACAGGGGGCCCAGTCATGCACAGTGGTACTGCCTAAAGCAGGGTGAGCTAGTGGATTGCAGCTCAGGGAAAACAGCATAACCTGTAGTCAGTATGGCGGCTGGAATTATTTCCCCAGCTGAAACTACCCTGTTTTGTCTTATGGTACAGATTGAAGGCTAGGATATCTGGGCTTTGGTTGACACTGGCAGTGAATTGTCTTTCATCTCTACTAACCTGGTTCCTCCCTGGTCTGGCCAGGTTGTACTTCTGGTAAAGATGCTATGTATACTTAGGGACATAGAAGAATGCCCAAGAGTGCACTTGCCGATGGTGATTAAAGGAAGACCAGTAAAAATGGTAGTCACAGTAGCTTCCAAACCTCCTTATCCACTAATCCTGGTCCAGGACTTCCCACTGTTGCAGGAGTTTGTTACCTGGCATGACATTGGCAGACAGACAGAGGTTGAGCTGTCCTAGGGGCCAAGATCTACTGGAAGCAGGGCCGTCTTTTCGTATGGGCTCAATGGGCACTTGCCCAAGGGCCCCAGGAGTCTAAGGGCCCTAGGCTGATAGCTGAGGGTCCCCTCTTTCCAGGGGTACCAGATTTTTGAAAATCGGCCCTAGGGAACCTGAAATATCCAACTTCTAAGCAGTGGTCCCCATCCGAGCCAATTAATTGCTCTTCCCAGCCAGATATCTCGGGTTCTGCCTGACTTAGAGTTTTTCTGGTATACTACAAAAGCTGTGACTCTCCTCTTTTGGTGGACACTGGCAGTTTGTCTCTACTATGCCCAGAACCAGAGATATCATCCTTCCAGCAGCTAGTCCCTGCTCCAGCTCCACACGGCTAATATGCAGTTTTATATTTTCATTGGTGGATTGTTCTGGCTCCTGAACTCTGATCCCCAAGTACCCAGTATCTCATGAAAGGTGGGACTCTCTAGTTTCTAAGTCCATTAAAAGCTAAGAAATCTATTTCCAGGAACTGGAGATATCTGCAGTCAAGCAAGCTGCCCTCCCACCAGAAAATAATGATCATTAAGCCCACTCCACTATCCACCCCTCCCCTGTGTATTAAACCATGCCCTGCTACCCTGTAAGTTATGTACCGGGGCCCCTTCATTCAGCCCAATGCCCCCTTCTACAGTTTAGTGTTCTCCCTCCCACCATATCTCCCACCATCTTTGCAGTAAAGGAGTAATTAGCAGAAATTACTGCTCCAGGTCCTGAGCAGAACATAGAACACCCCCTACCGCCCATGGGACATCAAAGCTGCCACTGACAGCACCTACCACCCCTACCCCTGGAGTATGAATAGGGGCCCAAGTGCATTGCTTTGCCCAGGGGCCTACACTGCTGTTAAGATGGCCCTGACTGGAAGCCAAGGTTGTATGACTGTAAAGCCCTCTCTTGCCAGCGAGATTGAGACACATTGGTCCCTCATTTGTGAAAGAGTGTCTTTGCAGGACTTTAGGCGAGATCAACATAGAGATGGCAACTTGTCCAATACATTATAAAATGAGATAGTGGTAAATGGTAAGGTAAACTCTGCTTTACCACCTGAAGGCGTACCTTACTTTATGCTAAAAACAATTTGTTTTACCTTGTAACTTATTTGCATGGTAAAAGGGTAGACCAGTTGCTGATTCCCCGAAAACACGAGCAGCTGGTACTGAGGGCGGCTCACATGCATTTATTGGTTGGCCATTTAGGGGGGAGAAAACTCTCCAGCGTATCCAGCTATGGTTCTCCTGGCAAAGCATTCATGCTGCAGTAAAAAAATATTGTCAGGAATGCCCAGTGTACCAAAAGAATGCACCCCAGACAGAATTTTGGGCGCCCTTGGTTTTCCTGCCTATAATTTCTGTGCCTATTGAGCCAATTTTTATGGCCAGTAGAAAAATCGGATCATGGGCATCAGTATATATTGGTGACGGTGGCCTATGCCACTACGTAACATGAAATCTAGCACTATTGCCTGGGAGTTGTTGATGCTGTATACCCATCTAGGAATACCAAAAGAGGTCCTGACCGACTAAGGTACCACTTTTGTGTCTAAATTAATGAAATTCCTGTGTCACCTGTTAAAGGTGGATAGAATTACCACTTTGGTTTACCACCCGCAGACAGATGGCTTGGTCGAATGCTTTAACAGAACCCTTATGCAGATGATGAAAAGGGCAGTGTCACAGGAGAAGCGAGATTGGGACCTACTCTTACCTTAGCTAATGCTAATGTTTGCAGCTTGAGAGGTACCCCAAGCCTCTATGGGGTTTAGCCCCTTCAAACTACTCTTTGGTAGACAATGCAGAGGGATACTAGATCTATTAAAAAAGAAGGGTGGGAGCAGCAATTGTCCCAAGAGCCTATCATTGTTCAGTTTGTGTCCCAATTGTACGGCTGTCTAAGGCAAATTGCGCAACTTCTGACAAAGCATATGGTATAGGCTCAACAGCATCAAAAACGCAGTCATGACGTTACTGCTGTCAACCGGACCTTTAATAGGGGCGATAAGGTATTGATACTTGTGTCTGGGTATGGCAGGAAGGTAGAAGGAAAGAGGTACTAGTCTACCATGTGAATTTGTTGAAGCCTTGGAAAGAAAGTGACAGTCAGCCCTCTTTATTGGCTGTGAAAACCCCAGAATGTCAGGTGCTGAGTCCTAGCCAGAAACAAGAAGTGGTAAACTTAGTAGCACAGTTCCAGGTTGTGTTCTCTGCCCTCCCGGGGAAAACTCAAATCATACAGCATGACTATGTTACTCCACCCGGGTTGGTGATAAAACAAAGGCCATATTGTATATCTGAGGCACAACAGGCAGCAGTAAAACAAAAACTGACGCTTGGGGGTCATAGAGGAGTCAAACAGTGAATGGAATAATCCCACTGTTTTAGAGCCCATGCCTTTTGGAGCTTTGAGATTCTGTAATGACTTCAGGAAATTAAATAAAGTTCCTCAGTTTGATTCCTATCCTATGCCCCGGGTTGATGAACTGGTAGAAACTTAGCAATAAGCCAGTATCTCACCACGCTAGATTTACTGAAAGGGGTACTGGCAAATTCCTCTGATGGAAGCTGCCAAAGCAACGACAGCCTTCTATACCCCAGTGGGTTTGTTCCAGTATAAAGTCGCACCTTCCAAAGGTGGGTGCAGTGTTACAGTCTCTACAGGCACAAGGGTTCACAGCTAACCTGGAGACGTGTGCCATCATAATTGTGGAGGCAAAGTATCTGGGGTTTATTGTATGCCAAGGGCAAGTTAAACCTCAACCCACAAGGTGGAAGCAGTCCTCACATGACCTAAGCTAAAATTTAAGTCGCAACTCAGGACATTCTTTGGTCTGGTGGGCTATTATCGTAGGTTCAAGGGCAGAACTTGCAGCTGTGCAACCGGTGCAATGCACCAGAGCCCCGCCATGATGAAGGGGCCCACAGCCGGAGGCACTACAATGAGTCAGACTGACTCATTACATGCCACCCGCCGGCATGCTGCAAGCCGCTGGTTCACCTTAACAGAATGAGGCTGAACTGGTGTGCAGAGCTGCGGTCTGGCCAGAGGGGGAGGAGGATGCAGTGGAGGAGTCTGGAGAAGGGGCCATCTTCCTCTCTCATTCACAGGCAGCCCAGCTGTTTCTTTTGGCTACCAGCGCTGCAACACCACGTGACCATGCGTCTAAACTGTAGAGTAGCTGAGGTAGTGCAGCAGCATTCCTTGTAAGGCAGTCAGGCAGTTGTGTGTTTATTTAGTTTTATTTTATTATACATTTTTCTAACTGTACAATTCATCCTGCAAACTCAGAATCGCTGACCTCGAAGAGGCGGAGTCTACATTGAGGGGGCGGAGATTGGGAGGTGGTGGGCGGGGTTGTTACAGTAATCTAGATTCTCTGCAAACAGTAATGGTGACTGTGCAGTGATTTATAACATACAGCACAGCATAGAGTGACCCCACTAAGGCAGCCAGGCACAAAGTCATGTATTGTCACCCAGGATGCATGTGCTGCTGCTGGCTGCATGATGCATAGTGTGGGCATCTGTCTCCACGGGCCTTGTGTATCCTTGTACAAAGGAATTGTCCCATCTTTATACAGTGAGAAGCCTCCTGAGTTTTTGTGGGAGTTGGATACAATTGGCCGGCAGTTATCATATTGACATTCATTATGTCGACATGAAGAACTGTCAACAAACAGTCCCTTGTGATCTAGCAGTTTCGTACTTTGTACTGGTGGCAGAAGAGCCTTTTTCTGGATCAAATTGCATTGGTGTTGTCTCAGCAGTGTTCTGGTGAGTATTATCCCTAATCCCTAAACCTCCCCCTAGTAGCTAACCTTAACCTTTCCCCCTCCCCGCAGCCTAACCCTAGCCACCCACCCCCCCAGTGCCTAACCCACCGGCCCCACGCAGCCTAACCCTAAACTTACCCGTAGTGCCTAATATATTGGTGTTACGTGTAAAAGGAGCACTACTGTGTGGCGTAATGTGTATAAGGAACTCTACTGTGTGGCGTAACCTGTATAAGGGGTACTACTGTGTGGTGTAACGTAAATAAGATGCATTACTGTGTGGTGTAAAGTGTATAAGGGGTACTACTGTGTGGTGAAACATGTATAAGAGGCACTACTGTGTGTTGTAATGTGTATAAGGAGCTCTACTGTGTGTCGTAACATGTATAAGGAGCAGTACTGTGTGGCGTAATGTGTATCAGGAGCACATCTACAATCATTTAATCTGACGTGCGGGGGGACGCCCAGCACAGGGTTAGTCCGCCCCGCATGACTGGCCCTAGCCCCCCCCGTTTCCCCCTCGCACAGGTACAAAACCATTGCACAGTGGCGATGATTTTGTACCTGATGAATAGCTCACTGCCAGGCCTCCGTTGTCCCGACCGTGGTTCTTACACCGTTAGCACGCCCCCTCCCGCCCCGTAACCGCCTCTGCCTATCAATCAGGCAGAGGCGATCGTTGCCTTGAGATACTGATAGCATCTCACTGGGCTCCCGGGATGTGCATGAGCAGATGTCAAATTTGTGGCCCAAGACTAGTTAACTCTGGCAAAACTACAGCTACTTATTCAAAATGGTAAAATATGGTGTGTGTGCACACTTTGCCAGTGTATTTCATGGCCAAAACAGTGTTGGGCCGAGCAAAGTACAAGTGGGTCATATGCTAGTGACTACCCTATGTTTATTTCAGGGGACAAATTTGTGGACCACGACTAGTTAACCCTTGCAAAACCACAGCTACTTATTCAAAATGGAAAAATATGGTGTTTGAGCCCACTTTGCCTGTGTATTTCATGCCCAAAACAGCGTTTTTGAGTCATATGTAAGTGACCACGCTCTGTTGATCTCAGGTGTCAAATTTGTGGCCCAAGACAAGTTAACCCTTGCAAAACTACAGCTACTTATTAAAAATGGTAATTTATAAAATGGTCTTTGTACCCACTTTGCCAGTGTATTTCATGCCCAAAACAGCATTGGGCCAGGCAAAATACAAGTGGGTCATATGTAAGTGACCACCTTCTGATTATTTCAGGTGTCAAATTTGTGGCCCAAGACTAGTTAACCTTTGCAAAACTACAGCTACTTATTCAAAATGGTAAAATATGGTGTGTGCCCACTTTGCCAGTGTATTTCATGCCCAAAACAGCGTTAGGAGAGGGAAAATACAAGTGGGTCATATGTAAGGGACCCTACACTGATGAGTTCAGGTGTCAAATTTGTGACCCAAGACTCATTAACCCTTGCAAAACTGTATGCTCTGAATAAGAAGCTGGAGCTCGAATAAGAAGTGAATAAGAAGCTGGCCGAATAAGAAGCTAACTTCAGCCTCGTCTGAAGCGTAATGGATGGGAGCAAATGGCAGTTGACTATTTGAAATGGTCAACTGTCATTTGCTCCCATCCATGTCATTTGCTCCCATCCATTACCAGATTTTCATTCCAACCAGCCAGATTGGAAGATAAATCTCTTGGTGTATGGGCAGCTTTACCCTCCTGTCAGTCGACACTACACCACTCTACTCCTCACCCATCATCCGTGTTGCAGCTCACCAGGAGATCGTCTCCTCAGGAACACCTCAGGGCACTCCGAAAGTACTGCTCCCAGCCACTCACAATGGGACGCGTCTCTCGCTCTCCCTCATCTCAGGAGACTCCGCTTCACACACAGGTCGCCTACCTCTCATCCCACCCGGTGGCAGCCAATCAAATTCTCCCAAGCTTTGCACTCTGCCTGGCTGCGGTACTTGTCCTCCTGGGTACTAGTGCCTGCCAGATGGCTGTCCCTGCTGCTGCTGATGTCACGGGACTGGGACTGAATTCATTACCCCCTTGTTGCTGGTGTTCTTATTTGGCAAGCTGTTATCAGAACCAGGGGATATAGGGATCCCATATCAATAAATAAGTGGCCTCAGTGTGATGCCACATACATTTTGTACAAGATCTGCATAATGAGATATATGTAAATTATAGATCAGTGGAGGGTGTGTAGATATGCTCCTACACAGGCACCTCCAGCGTCTTCCCCTAGATGTCACAGGTGTGCCAGGGTGTGTATTCCAGTGTCTGCCGGCAGGTGCCGGTACAAGGCAGGAAGTGACAATATCAGTACATGTGACCAATTACAAGAGTGTGTTTATGGAGCTGAGGCTCTCCATTTGCTGGGTAGCTATAAGTCCATACCCTAGTGTGTCTCTGTTTCTTATCCCCTCTAGTACACTATATTCTACTGTCCCCACTCCCCGATGGGAACCTGACCCAGCATACTGCCGGGTCGGGAAGCCACACTGAAAGGGTCCAATGCCTTATTGTACCCGGAAAGTACCCGTTTCTAATTCCTGGGTTCGACCCAGCATTGTGATGAGAAAGCGATATTACAAGGTTCATTGCTGTCAGCAATGCCTCATACAGCCACACCTGGGGGTTTATTTACGGAGCATCAGGTTGTAAAACTTGGCGCTTACGATCGTGTTTATGTTTATGTTTGAAATTTAAAAGGGCAATGATTTTACTAAAAGTAAAAGTAAAATAATTGCACTTTTAAATTTCAAGTATAAACATGACTGGAAGTGACAAATTTTAGAACTTGTTTTTCAAAGAACCTTAGTAAATCACCACTCTGTAGTCAACGCTGCTAGACACACATGATCGCCAAATGAGAAAAAAAATATTTAATTTTGGAGTGGGAATTCAATCTGATATAAGGCCTAATCATATACACTCTGTTTCACATATACTGGTATTTTTCTTGATGGTATTACATGCTATATATATGTTCCTATTGGACACTCGGTTGTGGACCTTCTGGAGGACTTTTATCTAGTATGCAGATACTTTGTGATTATTATTGTAATATTTTATACCAAATTTCAGACCTTTCTGCACATGAAGGGCACTGTCTTCCACACTTTGGGCCTAATTCATATTTGTACGCAAGTGCAATATCGATTTTCTAGTATACGGTACTGCTAATGTTAGTGTGATACCCCAGAGTGTGAAAGTGAGTGTGTGTGCCCCTTTAAAGAAGTGACTTACAGTATCTGAAGCCTGGTGAAGTGCCATGCTGGTACAGCATGGGTTAAGGTCAGACCAGAGTCCCGTCACATGTTCTAGCTGGTGAGCGCTGATTGGACAAAGTCTGGGAGCAGAGGAGAAGAAGGTGGAGTTGAGAGTAATGCAAGTAGTGCTGGACACGCGAAGAGGAGCGGTGCGGGAGCTGATAAGACAGAGCAAACCGGGTGCTCAAGCTGGTTGGTGGAGAGCAGCGCTGCAGAGCTGAAGCAGCGGGGTGCTATCAGAGTGTAGAGAACCGGACAGCGGGCGTGAGCTGTCGCAGCCGGGGACCAGACACTGCCAGGCCTATTGAAAGGTGCGGACGCCACGGCCATCTTGTAACACTGAGACCCTCTGAGACTGGTCCAGCCAGTGGAAGCAACTACAGCAGAGGATTGGATCGAGTACACAGAGAATGTTGGTGTGGAGGGCTGCAAGCAGGCGAGTGCTAGATCCAATTGTCCTTTGGTTTGTACTGTGGCACTTCAGGATCAAAAGAGAGTTCCAACGTAATTTGCTGGTGAAGATTGAAACATCGTTATTAGGGAAAGTTAGGAATATAGAAACTGTCATTGAGAATTTTATTTTTCATCACTATTCTGATCACCCTCATTATTGTTTTGTTATTGGAATATGCATATATCTGTGATTAGATTGATTGTCCTATTGAATTACTAAATGGTTCAGTGCATTGTAAGCTATGGTCAGCTGTGATTTGCAAATCTTCTTTGATGACGTCCTATTCTTGTGATTGTCTAATTTTTACCAAATAACCAATTATACTCTTCAATCCAGAGTTCATTGTGGCTCAATAAAAAGACATCTCGTTGGAATTGCTGTCTAGACATTGCTGTTGCATATCAATCTATCCTACCTCTCTGTGAACGGTACTACAGACAAGGTACTGGGTAGACCAATTTAGGGAAAAAGGTCTATCACATAGCCACCAAACATCTGTGATATCTCTTCCAACCACTTAAACATACCTTCCAACCCAAGGTGTTACATTAGCAAGTGAAGTTGCCACCCAGAAATGAAAAGAAATGACCACCGGAGCCATTGCAACTCATTCACAATTGCGTACACATTCAAGACCTATATGCAAAAATCGGGATACCGGTATAGTGACAGCTGGCATCCTGTCAGCCGATCACCCGTATGTATTCCTTGTAAATATATGAATATGCCTTGTACATATTATTTTTCAATTGAGCAATCTATTATTGATTTTTAAACACAAAATAAACATACACAAACATAACAAAAAATAAGATAAAGAAGGGAGGTACATAATCAAGATATCACATTAGCATGAGGAAAATATTGTCGAAGTCGGAAAATATTACGGTACACACATCACGTGCAAACACCACACAGATGGCCTCCATGCGCGTGCTTATTCTGCCGTGCGTACACATACACGCGAGCTACATATAACCGCTCACGCGGTCTTGCGTGTTAGCACGTTGTCACAATCCTGACTGTAGGTTTCATATTTGGTGACTTACCCCTGCCATCTGTCCCGGATCCTGTGTCTTTTTCCTCACTGAGTTAAACAGCTTGTCAGCACTATGAGTTTTCCTGAGTTCTCTGCCTGAAAGGTAATAGTTAATTAGCTCCACCTGTGGTGAGCTCCTGTGTGAGGCTGAATTCAGTAATCTGAAGTTTAGGCCTAAAAGCCAGCATCTTATGTTTTGCAGAAGTTCAGGCTTCAGTGTTCTCTCGGCCTGCTAGGCCTCATTCTACATCACAGCCTAGTCTAGAGTAGTCACATGACAGTGACTGTTCACCTGACCCAGAGTTGTCCAATCCTCTGCCAGCCTGAGACTCTGCATCACCTAATCCTGCTCACCAATCACCAAGGACCAGGAAGTATAAGTCGGGAGGCTGAGTTGGAAACTGGGCCAGTTCCTCGTGTCACACACAGCTCTGTGTGAGTCTTAAAGCTGAGCTCCCTAAAGTTGTGATCTCCAGAACTCCCGTATCCCTGTGGCTTCCATGCCTCCAAGAACCTCCGTGCCTCAGCACCTCCGTGCCTCAGCATCTCCATGCCTCAGCACTTCTGTGCCTCAGCACCTCCGTGCCTCCAAGAACCTCTGTGCCTCAGCACCTCCGTGCCTCAGCACCTCTGTGCCTCAGCATCTCCGTGCCTTAGCACCTCCGTGTCTCAGCACCTCCGTATCTCAGCACCTCCGTGTCTCAGTATCTCCGTGCCTCCAAGCACCTCCGTGCCTCCAAGCACCTCCGTGCCTCAGCACATCCGTGCCTCAGCACATCCATGCCTTCAAGTATCTCTGTGCTTCCAAGCACCTCAGTGCCTCCAAGCACCTCAGTGCCTCCAGGCACTTCTGCACCTCAGTGCCTCCAAGCACCTCAGTGTCTCCAAGCACCTCAGTGCCTCCAGGCACTTCTGCACCTCAGTGCCTCCAAGCACCTCAGTGCCTCCAAAAACCCAGTGCTCACAAGCGTAGTTGGTGTCTCCAGCATCGGGTACTCCTTAATTCTTTCCTCAGCACCTTTTCAAGCTCTGTCTTTCAGGCGACCTCCAGCATCCATACCTGCTTCCTGTCTGCCGACCAAATCCTGCATGAGGAAAACCTAGATTCGGTCATCTCTGCTGCGGTCCCTCTTCCTGGTCACCGGAAGAAACCCCGAGCCCACAACACCCCCAAACCAGGTCAGTGAAAGTACTCACATAGTCCTCCAGTCGCCCGCACAGACTTCACTAACACCGGGTTCACAAAACCTCAGTCATGACACACGTGGTATGAGTGAATACGGTAGCATACACGTTCACACGGAAAAGCCATCAAAAGCCATATTCAATATTTTACCCATATAATGCATAAATCACACACTGTCTGCACATCCTTCTAGTAGTAAGTTACAGTTCACACATAAATTATCCTCCTAGAAACTCTAGCACAATGTACCAGACTGCCTTGTTTACGCAAAGCTTTGTAATCCTATGAAGAAGGCAAATACCTTTGGTTACCCCTATTGTTCTAGCGTTGTCCAGTATCTGTCGAAGACAGTAAATACTGGATTGTCATTGTCTTATCTGAAACTAGGACAAACAAGGACAACATCCAGAAAACTTGTTTAACTGGAAAGAACTCGATTAGCAATAGCTGACAAATTACATACCAGACAGCTATCCAAGGTAATAACATTCATGGCCTGAACTCTTGGAAATATGTGTATAGGCCTTAAAACAGCCGACTTGTGTCATTTTTACTTGAACCTTTGAGTGCCGCCTTTGGAGGGATATATATATATATATATATATATATATATATGTTTCCTAACAAATTGTAATGACAGGAATATGTGTGTGTATGTGTGTGTGTGTATATATATATATATATATATAGATAGATAGATAGATAGATATATGTATATCTCGAGGATGGAAATGTATAATCATATCATGTGTGGGATTCATATTGTTCAGGGTCACATAAACAGTAATCTGGTGGGTATAAGAATATTGTCACATATTGCAACAATAAGTTATTAATAATACCAGATTTATGTATGATTAATGTGATGGGTTTAACTGGTCATGGGGCGGGAACTCAGATACAAACAACAGAAATCACATCTCAAGTCTTAGTCATCGCCCACCGCTTGAGCTGACCAATGATCCCCGGTGCACAGGATATGTCCCACCCCCGAACCAATGGAAGAAGAGCATACAGTGTCTATTGTATTGTGTTTTGACCAACTGTATAAAAAGCCAAGCTGCCTAGCCGGTCAGTAATCTCTCTCTCTGAAGGTCATCTTGCTTGATTGATCTGAGCATCGGACCATGTGGCGCTGGTGAAACCAAATGTATGTACCATTGACTGTAGCCTCTTTTCTGTTATTATGATTGTATATTTGTTGTAACCCCCTTTTATCAATTATATGTTGGCGGGTCGGATCCCAACAGCTTAAATACAATTGGTGTTGTGTCCCTTTTCCTGCTAAGGTTTAAAGTGTATTTACAGCCACTCAGGCTGCTGAATTGTGCTATCTGTGTATAGGCCTGTGTACGCAAACTGTGTACTTACTACGTCCGTTCGGCGTAGGTACGCAGAGTGCGCACACGGTACGATCTTGTGTACGTAAGGTGTGTAAACAGTAGGTAGGTTAAGGATTGAGTACAGCGGCCGCAGCGGATCTATTTTAAAGTGTATTGCGTGTATTAAGGTATTGATTTTAGTCCTGTAAGTAAATCAGCATTTACAATTGGGAGCTCGATCCGGTTTTTCACACGCTCGCAGATTTGCAGATCACAGCAGACTTTAATCTATCAGCAAAGGGTGGAGATACATCTTTAAGTAAAACCTTTTCCTGGTTGGTTGGATCAATGTTTTAAAACTCTATTTGATTGCTGTTAGATTGCGTCTGTTCTGTCGAGTCTGCAGACGTGCTGATAGAACCCGGATGGAACAGGAAAAAAGCTATTTAAAAATCTGTGTAATTTTTTTTGGCACCTAAAGCGAACACATAGGGTACCGATATTTTGCATACTCTCCCACATATTGTTGCCATAGGTTATTAGTCATTATAGATCTGTGCGAAATCGGATACATTTGTTTGCTATACAGATAAATTTGAAATAAATGTATTTAAGGGAATAATTATAAAACACAAAACGCAGTTCTGGCCTGATTGTTAAAGGTTTATACAGAACAAGTGTGGGTTGTGTTAATGAGCGATTATAGTTTGTATTGCTCACATTTATAGAGATTGTGTGGTTTGTTGAATTGCGGATGTACGTTGTACACGTGGTACGGACAAAGTGCAGGGTCGCACACGTGGCGAAAAAAAGGCACGCACGGTCGCGTGTTTACGCAAGGTTGCGTAGGATTACGGACGCTAAGTAGTAACACGATAGTTGTTCAATTAAAGGCGGGATAGTTTACATTTAATACAGAAGCACATAACAACCTGATTTCAAAACCAGGTTACATTAAATATTTTGTTTAAAACTGTAAGTACCTCTGGGGTAAAGTAACCAACCTAAGGGAGTGGAAATTTTCTGTACAGAAAAGAAAAACAAGGTGTATTTGAGTGAGTGAAAGTGGAGTGAGTGGAGCTGAACCCCGGAATTCGGGTCCTGTAGGGAACACTGGGTTAGTAGATGCCCAGTGGCGTAAGGTTCGCTACCGTATGTGAACATATTGTGGAAATAAGCAAGTCGTGAGGAGACTTGCACAGGAGCGTGGTAGGGAATTGTGAATTGAGAATTGTGAACCCATAAAGCTTTTGTTACGCTTCGGATGAGGATCGCAGCTTGTGAATTCGACTCCCACGATCGTAGGGCATATAGATAACTAGTATCTATAGGCTGTGTGATTGAACCGCACGGCCGTGTGTTCTACACAGCACAACGTGATACCATTGTGTCATATGCACTGTGGAAAAGCATACGCAGACGTGATTGTGTAAACAAAGGGTTTTTTCTTTGATAACGTCGGGAAATCTCCCTGGTGGAAGTCCATTGGAAAGGGTGAACAATAGTTATCTAATTTCTCTGTTTTTCACCCTACAAAAAATTCCAGTGGAAAGATACCGAAAAGGAATTTTTTCGCTGCCTCTCTCAGGAAAATATTCTAACAGAACTTCCACCGAAAGAAATTACGGTGATGTAAGGTCTTATAGGAGCCCTAAATTGGGTACATTGCGATCCACTATCGACAGTGTATCGTTGTACTGGCCAGCAGGGGCGAGAGCGAGTGAAAGGCACTCAAGTAACTTTCACCGTCTACTTGCATTGAGTATTTTGGTGTTTGTGGGAATGGCCGAGAGAGCAAGACCCACAATTATGGGAGCCAGTTGCTCAAGTGAGAGACGTTCAGTATGCAGGGTTCAGGCTGGAGAATTGCGGCCGAGAGGGTCAGCAAGGTTTATTATGTGTGAGAAATATGGCTCACACACGGAGGCTTATTGCAATGAATGGGTACGTATGACTGCTGAAGATAGGGCCGCATTCCCCAGGGTGGGTAGCTTTGAACCAGAGGTACTGCAGAATGTAGGTATTAGACTATGTCTGATCAAATCTAGAAAACAAAGGATCAGACATAACGATTGTTTGAATCTGTGGCAACAAGAGGGGGAGGTGCAAAGGGAACAAACTCGCAAAGCAAGTTCCAAACCTGGCAGGAATGTGAGTATGAGCACACCATTACTGACACAAGTCGAAGGGGAGGAAATGGCTACAATCAATGGTACATCTGTAAATTATAGTAGAATGCAGTAGCAATGTGTTAACCCTCTCTCCAAGGTTATAGGTCACAGGAAGATGAAGGACCCAGCCAAATCGCAGCTCTCATTCAGGCAGTCACCTTACAGGAAACTCAGGTGGGCCCGGCCCAACCAGTAAGAGCAGTAACAGTATCCCCCACTGAAAGGACTGGTGAGATCACAACTACCGGTAATGCTAGCCATACATCAGACCAACTTTTCTCCAACACTCCAAACTTCCAACCATCCAACTTGTCTGTTAAACTAAAACAGTGCCCCACACATCTCACCAACTTTTTACCAGTGCTCCACACATCTAACCAACTTTTCATCAGACCAACCAACCTTCCAACTTCTGTCCAACTTGTGATGTCACCGAAGTAGGCGGACAATGCCTGCCTACAGTTCTTCAGTTTTGTTTTGTTTTTTAATTTCAAAACATGCAGACGTGTCTTTTTTTCAGTGAAACTGGGCTTTTCTTTCACCACCATACATTTATTAGATTTACTTATTTTTATACTGAACTATGGATACCAGCATGGTTGGGCTGCCAAGGCAAATATATATATATATATATATATATATATATATATATATATATATAAGATGTAGATATTCGGCACTATATATTTTTAAAAAGATTATTATTATATATATATATATATATTTTTTAAATGGAATGGGAAAAACCCGAAAAAATATTGCGTGGGGTCCCCCCTCCAAAGCATAACCAGCCTCGGGCTCTTCGAGCCGGTCCTGGTTCTAAAAATCCGGGGAAAAAAGGGACAGGGGATCCCCCGTATTTTTAAAACCAGCACCGGGCTCTGCACCTGGTGCTGGTGCAAAAAATACGGGGGACAAAAAGAGTAGGGGTCCCCCATATTTTTTACACCAGCATCAGGCTCCACTAGCTGGACAGATAATGCCACAGCCGGGGGTCACTTTTATACAGTGCCCTGCGGCCATGGCATTAAATATCCAACTAGTCACCCCTGGCCGGGGTACCCTGGGGGAGTGGGGACCCCTTCAATCAAGGGGTCCCCCCCCCAGCCACCCAAGGGCCAGGGGTGAAGCCCGAGGCTGTCCCCCCCATCCAAAGGCTGCGGATGGGGGGCTGATAGCCTTGAGAAAATTGAAAGAATATTGTTTTTTTCCAGTAGTACTACAAGTCCCAGCAAGCCTCCCCCGCAAGCTGGTACTTGGAGAACCACAAGTACCAGCATGCGGGAGAAAAACGGGCCCGCTGGTACCTGTAGTTCTAATGAAAAAAAAATACCCAAATAAAAACAGGAGACACACACCGTGACAGTAAAACTTTATTTCACACATGTCGACACACACATACTTACCTATGTTGACACGAAGCAGTCGGTCCTCTTCTCCAAGTAGAATCCACGGGTACCTGAAAATAAAAGATAATTATACTCATCTGATCCAGCGTCCTTATACGTAATGCCACCCCTGTAGTAGTAGCATCCTTATACGTAATGTGCCCCCAGTAGTAGTACCGCCCTTATACATAATGCCCCCCCAGTAGTAGTAGCATCCTTACATGTAATGCCCTCCCAGTAGTAGTAGCACCGTCCTTATACATAATGCCCCCCCAGTAGTAGTAGCATCCTTACATGTAATGCCCTCCCAGTAGTAGTAGCACCGTCCTTATACATAATGCCCCCCAATAGTAGCGTCCTTATATGTAATGCCCCCCAGTATTAGTAGCCTCCTTATACATAATGCCCCACCCGTAGTAGTAGCATCATTATATGTAATGCCCCCCTGTAGTAGTAGCGTTCTTATACATAATGCCCCCCCAGTAGTAGTAGCATCGTTATATGTAATGCCCCCCTGTAGTAGTAGCGTTCTTAAACATAATGCCCCCCCAGTAGTAGTAGCATCGTTATATGTAATGCCCCCATGTAATAGTAGCGTTCTTATACATAATGCCCCCCAGTAGTAGTAGCATTGTTATAGGTAATGCCCCCCCAGTAATAGTAGCGTCCTTATACATAATGCCCCCCCAGCAGTAGTATCGTTATACGTAATGGCCCCCCCAGCAATAGTAGCGTCCTTATACATAATGCCCCCCCTATAGTAGTAGCGTCCTTGCATGTAATGGCCCTCCCAGCAGTGGCGTCCATAAAGCGCGCACACACAGACATACCTCACACACAATTCACACATATATACAAACACACACACACACACACACACACACACACACACACACACACATATATACACACACCTCTACCATACACACACACACACACACACACACACACACACACACACACACTCCCTTCTCTCTCACCCTCCACTTACCAAGTCTGGCTGGCCATCACTGCAAAGCTGTCTGGTCCCGTGTAGCTCCGCCCCTCTATTCTGTGTAGCTCCGCCCCCTCATGCCGCCGTAGCTCCGCCCCCTTTTCAGGCCCCGAACTGCACAGCCCGCTGTCACAGGTGATTGGGGGGGTTCATGCTGCCGCGCAGTAGGCGGACACTAGCAGGCAGTGTCCGCCTACTTATCATTCAGTTGGGGGGAAAGTTTCCCCTACACCTGAACGATTGGTTGGGAAAATCAAACAGGTTTGATTTTCCCAACTAGTTGGACAGACCGTTTCTGTCCGTTTTTCAGCGTGTGGGAGCAAACGGCTGATAATTGTTTGCTCCCACACACTGCCACATTATCTTTCCAACCAGCCAACTAGTTGGCTGGTTGGAAAGATATCGTCCTGATGTATGGCCAGCTTAAGTGTGAGACTGTTCATTACACAGAGACAATAGCACCTCACAGTAAACAGATTAGGAATTAAATGGTAGGATTACATCCTGTCTTGGAAATAGTAACTCCCAATAGGAGGGCCGATAGTAAGGGAATAATCCTCACCAGGAATAATGCAATGTATTGCCCGTGGTCCAGATATGAGCTGCGGTCAATCATTTCAGAATTCCCCGATCCCCGGAAGCATTTAGCCAGATGTCAGAAGTTTGTCAAGGATCCGGGTAATACCCATGAACCTGCAAACAAAGATTGGCGGACATTCTTGAAAGCGTGCCTACCCCCTAATATTGATACCCAATTTTTTTTTACGGATTGTAAATTAGAGTCAGATGGTCCTATGACTGACGAACACAATCAGGAGAACGTGGAACGAATTAACATACAACTAGGATTGTATTTCCTCACTGCTGTTAAGTGGAGCAAAATTTTCTCCATAAAGCAGAGAAAAAATTAAATGACATCTGAATATTTCCATAGGGTTTTGCAAATAATGGCTAGATACACTGGGGTATCGGATATAGGGAACAATGAGAATTACAGGGAGGTGGCTGTCTCTGTGCTAATGGGCGGGCTCAATAAGACATTGAGGGTCAGGGTGCAGATTTCTTTGCCAAATTGGAAAGGAGTCACAGTAGCAAATCTTAGAGAGTGCGCTATTGAACATCAAGAGAATATTGCTAGGTGCAGAGAACAACAGGAGTAGAGGTTGAGGATGGTAAGTATACAGACACATACAGGAAAGTCCCATCTGCCTAAACCCCAGACCCTTGATGTTTGGAGAAGACCAAGAATATGTTACATTTGTAGGAAGAAAGGACAGTTTGCCAGAGATTGTAGTAGTAGTAGGACATATAGACCCCCTAGACAACACAAGCCGCATTATTAAACACATAGACGGGACCAAGGGACATATAGTAAGGAATCACAAGCCATATAGAAAACATAAATTCGGCTAATGGGAATAACAAAATAAACGCAACATTACCCTTTGACAAAACTTGCTGAGGTTAAGATGGGGCCTCTAAACTTTTGCTTCTTTTTCCTAACAGAAATGGCCCCTGATTAACTTAACAGGAGCTTTGTTAGATATGATATACATATAATGTGCTCCCGCTCAGGAAGTACAAAGTATGTTAGATACCCACAAAGACTAATGTTGCATTTCACTGTTCTAGATTCATGCCCATCACAGGTAGAGGAAAATGTTTCGCTAAAATACCAGGTTCCAACTTAGGATGGACAGGACACTGGATTGATGGCTGGGATAGTCCCAGTAGAGATATAACACACATAGATTTTTTTTTAAGGGGAGTAGACCAAGTAGAAAGTCATTCCCCATAGTGCCCAATCCAGTTGTCAAAATGTTATAAAATCCTCTTTACCTCTACAAACTTATCTGTTACCAACCTCTATGTGATTTTTTCTTCACAGTTTCCTCTTCATCTCTTACGTTCACCTACAGGACGGTGCAATACATGGACCCGATTACAGTTCAAACACCACATGCTTACTCGGTCCTTCAGAGTTCTGCCCAAATCCAGTATATTTCACCAGCAGGATGACACCAGTATTACTGCAGTGTGCCTTGTCATGCACAAAGGGTGGAGAATGGGAATACTGGTGAAGGGAGATTGTGTACAGACACTGATATGCATGATGGTGTGACGGCCTGTTAGTGAATGGCAAACCTGACATTTTCTTTTTCATTTTCCCTCTCTTCTCTCATCCAGAGATGTTTTTACTTCACACAACTGATAACATGAAATAATTAAATTGAAATTAAAAATTTGTGTTTCCTACAGTAAAAGGCAGTCTGGAAGGCGAAGGGATATGGTCAGGAGTCCTCAGGACTTTGGACAGATGGACACGGTAAGCCAGTGGCCCCCAGAACATATCTTCCAAGTCTAGCTGAGACGGCACACTGTCTGACTCATCTGGGCAAGGAGGGTATGTGCAAGCTGGTAAGAGCCTACTGGAATGCACCAGGATTCTCTTCTCATGCAGGTAAGAAAGCAACGACATGTCTTACTTGCTTGAGGAAGAATATTGGTAAGGCAATACCAAAGGAGCCATCCCATATCCCTCCTACAGACGGACCTTTTCAGGTAATACAAATCGACTTCATACAGTTACCACCCTGTAGGAATTTGAAATATGTGTTAGTATGTACTGATGTGTTTTCCAACTGGGTAGAAGCATTCCCCGCTGCCACAAATAATGCTTTGTTCAGTGCAAAGAAAATCGTGCAGGAATTTGTGTGCAGATATGGTATCTCTAGAATGATTGAAAGTGATAGGAGTTCCCACTTTACAGGTGAAGTCTTTCAGGTCAGGTGCAAACTGATGGGAATTAATAGCAAGCTGCATACTCCGTACCGGCCACAGGCGAGTGCGAAGGTGGAGAGAATGAATAGCACTATTAAGAATAAACTGAGCAAGGTGATGGCTAAAACTGGATTGCTGTGGCCAGAAGCTTTGCCACTAGTGTTGTACAGCATCAGAACCACTCCCAGGTCACCGCTAAACTTATCACCATTTGAAACCCCATGTAATGATAGACCACCAGGATGATTTGAAATGCAATAACAAAATAACAGAAATATTTGGTTAGGATGAGCCAGCAGCTGAGAAATCAACAAAGAAATCTAAAGCTGGTGATTCCTGATCTACCGAACAGTAATTGTTATGACATTGAGCCTGGGGATTATGTGATGATTCGAAATTTTTTACGCTCAGGTTGCCTCATAGACAGGTGGGAAGGACCGTATCAAGTCTTGTTAACCAGCACAACAGCACTAAAGGTCGCCGAAAGAGAGACTTGGGTCCACTCGTCCCACTGCAAGAAGGTCGCTGACCCGGAGAACTGTGTGTTCAAAGAGCAGGGTGAAGAGAACCTCGTATCACTATAGAGTATTCCGGGAAAGCTGAGAGGCAGGACTGTTGAATGGCACCTGAGCGCGGAGATCAACAAGATCAAGGACGGTTGTCGCACCATTTTCTTTTTTCACCTCCCACTGCCCTTTTCTCTTTCTCCCCCTCCTTATCTTCCTTCTTTTCCCTTAACGAAAATGGATCTACCCCAAGAGACTGCGTTTCGGGTTTTTGCTAGTAATTCTGTTTTTGCTCAGGACAATTTGTTTTGGTGAGAGTGCCAGAGATTTCGAGCAAGGATCTGGAATGGGTTCTGATGGCGAGTACAGATTTTTAGGAACTCAGGAGCAGCACATCACTCGAGTAAAGGCTGGTATCAGTAAGCGCTCTAGTAGTCATGGAGCTCGGAGGAAATGTGAGAGGTTATTGTCTGATGAATATTGTATTTGTAGGAATTGTGAGAACATAGTCGAAGATGGGTGCATCCAGAGGTGTCAGTCCAACATTAATATCGACATGGACCGACATCCGTTGAGTGATTACAACTCATTAGTGGGTAAGGTCTTAAACCAGACAGAATACTGGGTGTGCTCACTGGTACTTCAAGGTCAGAGTAGGTCAGGATTAGTACCATATCCTTTTGCAATAGATGATGTACTTGAATTACGGGGTGGGAGACCGGTGGACAAGAAATTCAATATATCTAGGCCCCCTAGCTTGAATCTCCACCAGTACAACGTAGATAGATCCCTGTTGTGTTTCAATATTTCCAGTTTCCAAAAACCAGGAAATTGGGAAGTGACGTGGAATAACCAGACAATGACCTTTTCACACAGAGCTGATAGGATTCCTATTGATTCTGAACTTGTACGCAAGATAGCCAACAGTGGAAAGTATTTTCGATACCAGTATACAAGTGGAAGCAAAACCATATGCGTTGGAAAGGTATCGCAGGGGTATTGTGCCCATGTCATCCAGCCCGATACTTGTACTGAACAAATGAGAGAACTAGGGGTTGGTTTCTTTACCTGGAAGATTTGCAATATGGTGATGTTACATTTTGTCCCCTATGTTCTCCCAGATGATGCCTATTTCATATGTGGGAGGAAAGTGTGGCTTTCCTCCCACATATGTGGCTTACTCCAAGCTCTGAGGGATTGTGTTATATTGGGAGAGTACTACCAGAGGTCATGACCATATCCCACGACAAAATGAAAGACGTTCACCGCAGCACTCAGACTCCTTATACTCATACCCACTATGAACACATCATCAAGAGACACCTCATAGATAGGGCAGAGCACGCAGCCAATGGTTTGATCCATGAATCCACCGGGATTCAAGTTCTTCTCGCATTAGATATCACCTGTACTGCCAGAGGAACTATAAATTATAGGTACATCCATGCGCTAGCGAACTTGATAGATAATATCACTGAGATGTATGATGACACCTTCAGGTATACGGGAAGGGAGTTACAAGTCTACAAGAAAGAGCTGATCCAGCACAGGATGGTCCTTAATTACGTTACAGCTGTGACAGGTGGGTACTGTGTTACCCTGGCAACTCAATACGGTGTGAAGTGTTGTACGTATATCACGAATAGCACTGACGACCCCACGGAGATCATCGATCAAAAGATGGATGAGATCTTACAGTTGAAGTGGGAGTTCAGGAGGAAGCACAACCTTACCTTGGCGGATGTGGGTAATGAACTGACCGGCTGGGTCTCATGGTTGAACCCACGCAAATGGTTCTCAGGGTTAGGAGAGTGGGCACAGAATGTTATTATGAGTGTGGGAAAGTTTCTCCTTTGTATCCTGGGAGTCATCATAATTATTGGTCTGATATTCAGGTGTGTTCGAATTCTAACGCGGCGCAAGCACGGCACAAATTTGATGAGTCTAAGGAGCGAGAGCGCTGTTACAGCAGCAGATTTGATCTATAACCCATATATAGAAACAGTGTTATGATAAGGATTGCAAATGAATTTCATGACCTGTTTTCTTTCACCATTTTTCTCTGTCTCCCCCTTTACCCAGAAACATCCAACCGGAAAAGACGTCAGCCCTACCCAATGTTTATGTGAATGTATTTTTATATATGTGTCTTATCTTCATCTCTGCAACCCTTAGAAAATAGCACACATAGTCAACAGGTGTTATCCACATATACTAGCACTCACATATCGAAACAAACAAAAAGGAAGGATGTAACTTGCGCCTATGGAGCCGCTTTGTACTAAAACTCTCGGATACACCACATCCAATTATACATTCACAACTACAAATTCTGAGTAGTCCACAAGCGCTACCGACAAAAGGCTGAGCACATTGCAGGTAATTTTATATATATATGAGAATCTTTTTTGAGGCTCCGAGTCCTCAAAATATTGAGTGAATTCCTTCTTGCGGTTCGCACCTCTGGACTGACCTCCTTACAATGGGGGATGTTCCTCAAAAAGTTTCTTTTCCGCACTCTGTAATACGTCAAGTCCCTGGGATCTCACCCCTCCTACATAAAGGACGCTCACCTCATATATGTGCCCTATGTGTCTTGAAAGGTTTCTTTACTTCACTTCGTTTTTCATATAACCCTCTTTATATATATCATCGGAGCAGATCCTGTCCCATATAAACCGTGCTCACCTTAGAGTAAGGCCCTATATGCCTTAAAAGGTTTCTTTTCTCCGTCTGTCCTCAGTGTTCTCTTCCACACCTCAGGAAATCCTCATACAGCGTATCAAAAGGTATAAAAGCCCAAAGTCCAAAATTTCATAAAAGCATTCAAAAATTTATTTCCAACAGGACATAATACCATAAAAATGATAGTATATAACCTATAAAAATGTGCCCCTAAACAATAGTGACCAAAGGTTCATCCCACAATGTGCCCATCGGAACCCGTCAGGGAATAATATATAGGCACGTCAGACAGTCCGTACGTATACTGGCAGGAAAAAGAGGCAATTTGGAGGCCCTTGAAGAAACTGGCTTTATTCTACCTAAGTTGCCCTCCCTCCAGTGTGTACTCCGAAAGAGTGTTTAGTGCCGCCGCTCACCTTGTCAGCAATCGGCGTACGAGGTTACTTCCATAAAATGTGGAGAAGATGATGTTCATTAAAATGAATTATAATCAATTCCTCCGTGGAGACATTCACCAGCAGCAATTGCCTCCAGAAAGTACACGGGGACCTGAGATGGTGGATTCCAGTGGGGACGAATTAATAATCTGTGAGGAGGGGGATGTACACAGTGAAAGGGGTGATGAATCGGACGATGATGATGAGGTGGACATCTTGCCTCTGTAGAGCCAGTTTGTGCAAGGAGAGATTGATTGCTTCTTTTTTGGTGGGGGCCCAAACCAACCAGTCATTTCAGTCACAGTCGTGTGGCAGACCCTGTCGCTGAAATGATGGGTTCGTTAAAGTGTGCATGTCCTGTTTATACAACATAAGGGTGGGTGGGAGGGCCCAAGGACAATTCCATCTTGCACCTCTTTTTTCTTTCATTTTTCTTTGCGTCATGTGCTGTTTGGGGAGTATTTTTTTGAAGGGCCATCCTGCGTGACACTGCAGTGACACTCCTAGATGGGCCAGGTGTTTGTGTCGGCCACTTGGGTCGCTTATCTTAGTCACACAGCTACCTCATTGCGCCTCTTTTTTTCTTTGCGTCATGTGCTGTTTGGGGAGTATTTTTTGGAAGGGCCATCCTGCGTGACACTGCAGTGCCACTCCTAGATGGGCCAGGTGTTTGTGTCGGCCACTTGGGTCGCTTATCTTAGTCACACAGCTACCTCATTGCGCCTCTTTTTTCTTTGCGTCATGTGCTGTTTGGGGAGTATTTTTTTGAAGGGCCATCCTGCGTGACACTGCAGTGCCACTCCGAGATGGGCCAGGTGTTTGTGTCGGCCACTTGGGTCGCTTATCTTAGTCACACAGCTACCTCATTGCGCCTCTTTTTTTCTTTGCGTCATGTGCTGTTTGGGGAGTATTTTTTTGAAGGGCCATCCTGCGTGACACTGCAGTGCCACTCCTAGATGGGCCAGGTGTTTGTGTCGGCCACTTGGGTCGCTTATCTTAGTCACACAGCTACCTCATTGCGCCTCTTTTTTTCTTTGCGTCATGTGCTGTTTGGGGAGTATTTTTTTGAAGGGCTATCCTGCGTGACACTGCAGTGCCACTCCTAGATGGGCCAGGTGTTTGTGTCGGCCACTTGGGTCGCTTATCTTAGTCACACAGCTACCTCATTGCGCCTCTTTTTTTCTTTGCGTCATGTGCTATTTGGGGAGTATTTTTTTGAAGGGCCATCCTGCGTGATACTGCAGTGCCACTCCTAGATGGGCCAGGTGTTTGTATTGGCCACTTGGGTCGTTTATCTTAGTCACACAGCTACCTCGGTGCAAATTTTAGGACTAAAAATAATATTGTGAGGTGTGAGGTGTTCAGAATAGACTGGAAATGAGTGGAAATTATGGTAATTGAGGTTAATAATACTATGGGATCAAAATGACCCCCAAATTCTATGATTTAAGCTGTTTTTTAGGGTTTTTTGAAAAAAACACCTGAATCCAAAACACACCCGAATCTGACAAAAAAATTTCGGTGAGGTTTTGCCAAAACGCGTTCGAACCCAAAACACGGCCGCGGAACCGAACCCAAAACCAAAACCCGAAAAATTTCCGGTGCACATCACTAATATATATATATATATATATATATATATATATATCTTGAGGATGGAAATGGATAATCATATCATGTGTGGGATCATACTGTTCAGGGTCACATAAACAGTAATCTGGTGGGTATAAGAATATTGTCACATATTGCAACAATAAGTTATTAATAATACCAGATTTATGTATGATTAATGTGATGGGTTTAACTGGTCATGGGGCGTGAACTCAGATGCAAACAACAGAAATCATATCTCAAGTCTTAGCCATCGCCCACCGCTTGAGCTGACCAATGATCCCCGGTGCACAGGATATGTCCCACCCCCGAACCAATGGAAGAAGAGCATACAGTGTCTATTGTATTGTGTTTTGACCAACTGTATAAAAAGCCAAGCTGCCTAGCCGGTCAGTAATCTCTCTCTCTGAAGGTCATCTTGCTTGATTGATCTTAGCATCGGACCGTGTGGCGCTGGCGAAACCAAACGTATGTACCATTGACTGTAGCCTCTTTTCTGTTATTATGATTGTATATTTGTTCTAACCCCCTTTTATCAATTATATGTTGGCGGGTCAGATCCCAACAGCTTAAATACAATTGGTGTTGTGTCCCTTTTCCTGCTAAGGTTTAAAGTGTATTTACAGCCACTCGGGCTGCTGCATTGTGCTATCTGTGTATAGGCCTGTGTACGCAAACTGTGTACTTACTACGTCCGTTCGGCGTAGATACGCAGAGTGCGCACACGGTACGATCTTGTGTACGTAAGGTGTGTAAACAGTACGTAGGTTAAGGATTGAATACAGCGGCCGCAGCGGTTCGATTTTAAAGTGTATTGAGTGTATTAAGGTATTGCTTTTAGTCCTGTAAGTAAATCAGAATTTACAGTATACATATACAATAACTCATACAATAGCCACAAGGCACATGGGTAAAATATCCATAGATGTCATTTGATAATATAAGGGCTAAACACATATAATGAGCATAAATAATATCTAAGTATATTAAACACTGATAGAAGTCACACTGAAATCCTAAGGGGAACCATGTGTGAACATGCAGAGTGAAAAAAAAAACAGGGGAGAGAAGGAAGGAAAGCATGGGCATCAGCCATAGTAGACCACATTAGTGTGGGGACCTGAACTGGAAAGACACGGGGGATGTTGAGGTCGGGGAATTTATGCTGGAGCTGGAGAGATGTTATACAGGTGAAACTCAGAAAATTAGAGTATCGTGCAAAAGTTAATTTATTTCAGTAATTCAACTTACTAGGTGAAACTAATATATTATATAAACTCATTACATGCAAAGTCGTCCCTCTGAAAAGTATAATCATGCATATGTACTCAGTACTTAGTTTGGGCCCCTTTTGCATGAATTACTGCCTCAATGCGGCGTGGCATGGATTCTATCAACCTGTGGCACTACTGAGGTGTTATGGAAGACCAGGATGCTTCAATAGTGGCCTCCAGCTCTTCTGCATTGTTCGGTCTCATGTCTCTCATCTTTCTCTTGGCAATGCCCCAAGTTATGTTGAGCAAAGGAACACTGCCCGCAGGACAGGTTCACCACAATAACATACAATCTAAGTACTGTATATGTTAATTACAGAGAGCAACCATAATCATCTTTGTAACAATATACTTAATATATCAGTCACTTTTAAATATACTACTCAGTATCATGAATCACTTGCAAATAGTATACACAATAACACGAGTAGCATTCAAATATTATACGCAATAGCACAAATCACTCTCAAATATTACATCCAATAAAATAACTTTTCCTACTATATTAGCAATATCACTGTGTATTTAGTTGGTACCAGAAATTATAACTCTAATGCAATTATTCTCTGTAATAATGTTCCTGAGATAAAGTTCTGGTATACCTGAGCTCATGCTTTAAGGTTCCAATATAAGAAGGGATTTATCTGCATATATATAAAGCCCTTAAATGCAGTGGCGCACCCAGGGGGGGTTTCCGAGCACCCAGAAACCCCCCTCCACTAAAAAAAAAATTTTTTTTTTTTTTTTAGCTGCATGAGTATTATTAATGGCTGTCTAGCGTCCTCTGCAGCCTGCTGTCTTCCTGGTGGCACTTGTAAGTGCAATAAAAGTTTACTTTATTTTAATTATAGTACATATATATCCATGTGCATACATATATGCACATGTATATACATACATACATACATACATATACACACACACACACACACACACACACACACACACACACACACACACACACACACGATATATATACATGTGTATATATATGTGTACTGTATGTGTGTGTACATATATATATATATATGCATGTTTAATATGCTATGTATATGTGTATATGTATGTGTATGTGTGTATATATATATATATATGGGTGTAGTACGGGTGACCGGCGGTCTCCTGACCGCCGGTCACCTTACCGACGCCAGGATCCCGGCAGCATACCGACGCCGGGATCCCGGCGTTGAGGGGCGAGCGCAGCAAGCCCCTTGCGGGCTCGGTGGCGAACTGTGGTCGCCACGGGTTCTATTCCCACTCTATGGGTGTCGTGGACACCCACGAGTGGAAATAGTCCCTGTTGGTTGGCATGCCGACCATCGGGATAGTGAGCCGTCGGGCTCACGGAGGAGTTCATGTGACTGTCGGTCAGCTGACCGGCGGTCACATGAATACCACCCATATATATATGTATATATATATATGTGTGTGTGTGTGTGTGTGTAGATATGTATATATATATATATATTAGAGATGAGCGGGTTCGGTTTCTCTGAATCCGAACCCGCCAGAACTTCATGTTTTTTTTCACGGGTCCGAGCGACTCGGATCTTCCCGCCTTGCTCGGTTAACCCGAGCGCGCCCGAACGTCATCATGACGCTGTCGGATTCTCGCGAGGCTCGGATTCTATCGCGAGACTCGGATTCTATATAAGGAGCCGCGCGTCGCCGCCATTTTCACACGTGCATTGAGATTGATAGGGAGAGGACGTGGCTGGCGTCCTCTCCATTTAGATTATAAGAGACTGAGAGAGATTTACTGGAGCTGACTAGGAGGAGTACTGTTACTGTAGAAGTGTAGAGACTGAGTGGAGAGAGTTTACTAGTGAGGACAGTGCAGTTTACTTTATAATCCGTTCTCTGCCTGAAAAAAGCGATACACAGCACACAGTGACTCAGTCACATACCATATCTGTGTGCACTGCTCAGGCTCAGGCCAGTGTGCTGCATCATCTATTATCTATATATAATATTATATATATCTGTCTGACTGCTCAGCTCACACAGCTTATAATTGTGGGGGAGACTGGGGAGCACTACTGCAGTGCCAGTTATAGGTTATAGCAGGAGCCAGGAGTACATAATATATTATATAGTGAGTGACCACCAGACACACAGTGCAGTTTATTTAATATATCCGTTCTCTGCCTGAAAAAAGCGATACACACAGTGACTCAGTCAGTCACATACCATATCTGTGTGCACTGCTCAGGCTCAGGCCAGTGTGCTGCATCATCTATTATCTATATATAATATTATATATATCTGTCTGACTGCTCAGCTCACACAGCTTATAATTGTGGGGGAGACTGGGGAGCACTACTGCAGTGCCAGTTATAGGTTATAGCAGGAGCCAGGAGTACATAATATATTATATAGTGAGTGACCACCAGACACACAGTGCAGTTTATTTAATATATCCGTTCTCTGCCTGAAAAAAGCGATACACACAGTGACTCAGTCAGTCACATACCATATCTGTGTGCACTGCTCAGGCTCAGGCCAGTGTGCTGCATCATCTATTATCTATATATAATATTATATATATCTGTCTGACTGCTCAGCTCACACAGCTTATAATTGTGGGGGAGACTGGGGAGCACTACTGCAGTGCCAGTTATAGGTTATAGCAGGAGCCAGGAGTACATAATATATTATATAGTGAGTGACCACCAGACACACAGTGCAGTTTATTTAATATATCCGTTCTCTGCCTGAAAAAAGCGATACACACAGTGACTCAGTCAGTCACATACCATATCTGTGTGCACTGCTCAGGCTCAGGCCAGTGTGCTGCATCATCTATTATCTATATATAATATTATATATATCTGTCTGACTGCTCAGCTCACACAGCTTATAATTGTGGGGGAGACTGGGGAGCACTACTGCAGTGCCAGTTATAGGTTATAGCAGGAGCCAGGAGTACATAATATATTATATAGTGAGTGACCACCAGACACACAGTGCAGTTTATTTAATATATCCGTTCTCTGCCTGAAAAAAGCGATACACACAGTGACTCAGTCAGTCACATACCATATCTGTGTGCACTGCTCAGGCTCAGGCCAGTGTGCTGCATCATCTATATATATTATATATCTGTCTGACTGCTCAGCTCACACAGCTTATAATTGTGGGGGAGACTGGGGAGCACTACTGCAGTGCCAGTTATAGGTTATAGCAGGAGCCAGGAGTACATATTATATTAAAATTAAACAGTGCACACTTTTGCTGCAGGAGTGCCACTGCCAGTGTGACTGACCAGTGACCTGACCACACTGACCACCAGTATAGTTAGTAGTATACTTATATTGTGATTGCCTGAAAAAGTTAAACACTCGTCGTGTGACTTCACTTGTGTGTTTTTTTTTTTTTTATTCTATAAAAATAAAACTCATTCTGCTGACAGACAGTGTCCAGCAGGTCCGTCATTATATAATATATAATATATACCTGTCCGGCTGCAGTAGTGATATATATATATTTTTTATATCATTTATCATCCAGTCGCAGCAGACACAGTACGGTAGTTCACGGCTGTGGCTACCTCTGTGTCTCTGCACTCGGCAGGCAGTCCGTCCATAATTGTAATACCACCTAACCGTGGATTTTTTTCATTCTTCTTTATACATACATAGTTACATAGACATCTTCTCTTTATCAACCAGTCTATATTAGCTGCAGACACAGTACAGTACGGTAGTTCACGGCTGTGGCTACCTCTGTGTCTGCAGTCGGCAGGCAGTCCATAATTGTATACTAGTATCCATCTCCATTGTTTACCTGAGGTGCCTTTTAGTTGTGCCTATTAAAATATGGAGAACAAAAATGTTGAGGTTCCAAAATTAGGGAAAGATCAAGATCCACTTCCACCTCGTGCTGAAGCTGCTGCCACTAGTCATGGCCGAGACGATGAAATGCCAGCAACGTCGTCTGCCAAGGCCGATGCCCAATGTCATAGTACAGAGCATGTCAAATCCAAAACACCAAATATCAGAAAAAAAGGACTCCAAAACCTAAAATAAAATTGTCGGAGGAGAAGCGTAAACTTGCCAATATGCCATTTACCACACGGAGTGGCAAGGAACGGCTGAGGCCCTGGCCTATGTTCATGGCTAGTGGTTCAGCTTCACATGAGGATGGAAGCACTCAGCCTCTCGCTAGAAAAATGAAAAGACTCAAGCTGGCAAAAGCAGCACAGCAAAGAACTGTGCATTCTTCGAAATCCCAAATCCACAAGGAGAGTCCAATTGTGTCGGTTGCGATGCCTGACCTTCCCAACACTGGACGTGAAGAGCATGTGCCTTCCACCATTTGCACGCCCCCTGCAAGTGCTGGAAGGAGCACCCGCAGTCCAGTTCCTGATAGTCAGATTGAAGATGTCAGTGTTGAAGTACACCAGGATGAGGAGGATATGGGTGTTGCTGGCGCTGGGGAGGAAATTGACCAGGAGGATTCTGATGGTGAGGTGGTTTGTTTAAGTCAGGCACCCGGGGAGACACCTGTTGTCCGTGGGAGGAATATGGCCGTTGACATGCCAGGTGAAAATACCAAAAAAATCAGCTCTTCGGTGTGGAGGTATTTCACCAGAAATGCGGACAACAGGTGTCAAGCCGTGTGTTCCCTTTGTCAAGCTGTAATAAGTAGGGGTAAGGACGTTAACCACCTCGGAACATCCTCCCTTATACGTCACCTGCAGCGCATTCATAATAAGTCAGTGACAAGTTCAAAAACTTTGGGTGACAGCGGAAGCAGTCCACTGACCAGTAAATCCCTTCCTCTTGTAACCAAGCTCACGCAAACCACCCCACCAACTCCCTCAGTGTCAATTTCCTCCTTCCCCAGGAATGCCAATAGTCCTGCAGGCCATGTCACTGGCAATTCTGACGAGTCCTCTCCTGCCTGGGATTCCTCCGATGCATCCTTGCGTGTAACGCCTACTGCTGCTGGCGCTGCTGTTGTTGCCGCTGGGAGTCGATGGTCATCCCAGAGGGGAAGTCGTAAGCCCACTTGTACTACTTCCAGTAAGCAATTGACTGTTCAACAGTCCTTTGCGAGGAAGATGAAATATCACAGCAGTCATCCTACTGCAAAGCGGATAACTGAGGCCTTGGCATCCTGGGTGGTGAGAAACGTGGTTCCGGTATCCATCATTACTGCAGAGCCAACTAGAGACTTGTTGGAGGTACTGTGTCCCCGGTACCAAATACCATCTAGGTTCCATTTCTCTAGGCAGGCGATACCGAAAATGTACACAGACCTCAGAAAAAGAGTCACCAGTGTCCTAAAAAATGCAGCTGTACCCAATGTCCACTTAACCACGGACATGTGGACAAGTGGAGCAGGGCAGGGTCAGGACTATATGACTGTGACAGCCCACTGGGTAGATGTATGGACTCCCGCCGCAAGAACAGCAGCGGCGGCACCAGTAGCAGCATCTCGCAAACGCCAACTCTTTCCTAGGCAGGCTACGCTTTGTATCACCGGTTTCCAGAATACGCACACAGCTGAAAACCTCTTACGGCAACTGAGGAAGATCATCGCGGAATGGCTTACCCCAATTGGACTCTCCTGTGGATTTGTGGCATCGGACAACGCCAGCAATATTGTGTGTGCATTAAATATGGGCAAATTCCAGCACGTCCCATGTTTTGCACATACCTTGAATTTGGTGGTGCAGAATTTTTTAAAAAACGACAGGGGCGTGCAAGAGATGCTGTCGGTGGCCAGAAAAATTGCGGGACACTTTCGGCGTACAGGCACCACGTACAGAAGACTGGAGCACCACCAAAAACTACTGAACCTGCCCTGCCATCATCTGAAGCAAGAAGTGGTAACGAGGTGGAATTCAACCCTCTATATGCTTCAGAGGTTGGAGGAGCAGCAAAAGGCCATTCAAGCCTATACAATTGAGCACGATATAGGAGGTGGAATGCACCTGTCTCAAGTGCAGTGGAGAATGATTTCAACGTTGTGCAAGGTTCTGATGCCCTTTGAACTTGCCACACGTGAAGTCAGTTCAGACACTGCCAGCCTGAGTCAGGTCATTCCCCTCATCAGGCTTTTGCAGAAGAAGCTGGAGACATTGAAGGAGGAGCTAACACGGAGCGATTCCGCTAGGCATGTGGGACTTGTGGATGCAGCCCTTAATTCGCTTAACAAGGATTCACGGGTGGTCAATCTGTTGAAATCAGAGCACTACATTTTGGCCACCGTGCTCGATCCTAGATTTAAAGCCTACCTTGGATCTCTCTTTCCGGCAGACACAAGTCTGCTGGGGTTGAAAGACCTGCTGGTGACAAAATTGTCAAGTCAAGCGGAACGCGACCTGTCAACATCTCCTCCTTCACATTCTCCCGCAACTGGGGGTGCGAGGAAAAGGCTCAGAATTCCGAGCCCACCCGCTGGCGGTGATGCAGGGCAGTCTGGAGCGACTGCTGATGCTGACATCTGGTCCGGACTGAAGGACCTGACAACGATTACGGACATGTCGTCTACTGTCACTGCATATGATTCTCTCAACATTGATAGAATGGTGGAGGATTATATGAGTGACCGCATCCAAGTAGGCACGTCACACAGTCCGTACTTATACTGGCAGGAAAAAGAGGCAATTTGGAGGCCCTTGCACAAACTGGCTTTATTCTACCTAAGTTGCCCTCCCACAAGTGTGTACTCCGAAAGAGTGTTTAGTGCCGCCGCTCACCTTGTCAGCAATCGGCGTACGAGGTTACATCCAGAAAATGTGGAGAAGATGATGTTCATTAAAATGAATTATAATCAATTCCTCCGCGGAGACATTGACCAGCAGCAATTGCCTCCACAAAGTACACAGGGAGCTGAGATGGTGGATTCCAGTGGGGACGAATTGATAATCTGTGAGGAGGGGGATGTACACGGTGATATATCGGAGGGTGAAGATGAGGTGGACATCTTGCCTCTGTAGAGCCAGTTTGTGCAAGGAGAGATTAATTGCTTCTTTTTTGGGGGGGGTCCAAACCAACCCGTCATATCAGTCACAGTCGTGTGGCAGACCCTGTCACTGAAATGATGGGTTGGTTAAAGTGTGCATGTCCTGTTTTGTTTATACAACATAAGGGTGGGTGGGAGGGCCCAAGGACAATTCCATCTTGCACCTCTTTTTTCTTTTCTTTTTCTTTGCATCATGTGCTGATTGGGGAGGGTTTTTTGGAAGGGACATCCTGCGTGACACTGCAGTGCCACTCCTAGATGGGCCCGGTGTTTGTGTCGGCCACTAGGGTCGCTAATCTTACTCCCACAGTCAGCTACCTCATTGCGCCTCTTTTTTTCTTTGCGTCATGTGCTGTTTGGGGAGGGTTTTTTGGAAGGGACATCCTGCGTGACACTGCAGTGCCACTCCTAGATGGGCCCGGTGTTTGTGTCGGCCACTAGGGTCGCTAATCTTACTCACACAGTCAGCTACCTCATTGCGCCTCTTTTTTTCTTTGCGTCATGTGCTGTTTGGGGAGGGTTTTTTGGAAGGGCCATCCTGCGTGACACTGCAGTGCCACTCCTAGATGGGCCCGGTGTTTGTGTCGGCCACTAGGCTCGCTAATCTTACTCACACAGCTACCTCATTGCGCCTCTTTTTTTCTTTGCGTCATGTGCTGTTTGGGGAGGGTTTTTTGGAAGGGACATCCTGCGTGACACTGCAGTGCCACTCCTAGATGGGCCCGGTGTTTGTGTCGGCCACTAGGGTCGCTTATCTTACTCACACAGCGACCTCGGTGCAAATTTTAGGACTAAAAATAATATTGTGAGGTGTGAGGTATTCAGAATAGACTGAAAATGAGTGTAAATTATGGTTTTTGAGGTTAATAATACTTTGGGATCAAAATGACCCCCAAATTCTATGATTTAAGCTGTTTTTTAGTGTTTTTTGAAAAAAACACCCGAATCCAAAACACACCCGAATCCGACAAAAAAAATTCGGTGAGGTTTTGCCAAAACGCGTTCGAACCCAAAACACGGCCGCGGAACCGAACCCAAAACCAAAACACAAAACCCGAAAAATTTCAGGCGCTCATCTCTAATATATATATATATATATATACACACACACACTAGTTTTACGGACCCAGCATATACTGGGTCACCTCAGTCCGCACCCCCGTGATTGGCTCCGCCCAGTTCTGGAAACCCCCCCATGCAAATCCTGCGTTTGCCACTGCTTAAATGCAAGGTTAATTCCTCTAAAGAACACGGTAGTGGGTGTGATCCTGAGGGATAGGGGCACTGTTCTCCTTATGCAATATTCTGAACTGCAAACTGGAATCAGCCTTTCCTTAATAAGGATAGAGACAGAGAGGGGGTAAGGCTAGTGACAGTGTGGTGAATAAAGCTGGTTATAGAGGGATGAGACTGGAGTGACAGAGGGGGATGAGGCTTGAGAAACACATGGGGATGGTGCTGAAACAGTGGAATGGGTCTGGAGAGGGGGGTGAGCTGATGGGAGACTGGCCTGTACCTTTCAGGGAGGCATGGGGGCCCCAAAACATGCGTGTACTGGGTCCCAAGATTTCGGGTGCCATCTCTGCATACAAACCGCTGCCCTGCTGTCAATATTTTCTCCCACACATACAGTACTTACCTGATGATCCTCTCAACTTCTCATCTTCTTCTCATTGGTTCTTTTCACTCTTTTAAGCTGACCCCACTCTGCTCCTCAGTGACAGCATGGTGACATCAGTCAGTCAGACAGTGACACTGCAGCAAGCCGGATCCCAAACCTTTTTGTTCATGGATGCAGCTCTCTACTCAGAGCTGGACAGTTGCTGACCTTTAGTACAGCATGCATACTTTTTCTGGTGCACACAACTAGCAGATGACAATGGTGTCCCCTTTGCCTTGCCTGCCGCACTACTCACACAGCCCTTGATACTGACCTGCTGCACACACATACTGGTAGACACTCCAGAGAGTGCACATGAGGGAAACAGTAAAAACATCAAGGTCCTGCCTACTAACACTTTATGACCACTTTATCCAGGTCATATCAGGATTTGCACCAGCCCTATTGTTGGTGCAAGAGATGTTTTTGAAATCAGATGGATATCTGTCTATAAAACAGCACATGTCAGAATACTATGAAATATTAACGGTCCAAGGCTATGTCTACCAACACAACAAACCATGGGAGACCATCCTATGGGATTCACCTCAAGGACTTCATCAGGAGTATGCCTATGGGATTTAACTGTTAATTGGTTTTACCTATCCAAGGCCTTGAAATAGACTTTTCTCAAATCGAAATGCACTAGATGAGTGGGTGAGATACCCTTTATGCATCACTACACCATGCTTTATTTGGCGTTCTGATACGGTGTACTTGTACGAGGTTCCATCATTTTAGTGCACTGATCAGTTCCACATTTTGTTTTGTGGTTGGTTGTTGCTTTAGGAATTATTCCCCATAATTTTATGTTTTCTCCATGGACTAATTGGTCTGAATAAATTGTTATATTTCTCTTACATCCTAGAGGATACTGGGGTCCACATTAGTACCATAGGTATAGATGGGTCCACTAGGAGCCACGGGCACTTTAAGAATTTGATAGTGTGGGCTGGCTCCTCCCTCTATGGTCCTCCTACCAGACTCAGTGTAGAAAATGTGCCCGGAGGAGCCAGTCACGCTTAGGGAAGCTCCTGAAGAGTTTTCTGCATTTATTTTTATATTTGTTATTTTCAGGCCGGAACCAGACTGGCCAAAAATGCTTCTTGGGACATAGGGGGAAGGGGGGGGGGGAGGGGGGGCCCAACCTCCCATAGGGTTAATGGTCCCGTTCCCCGCTGACAGGACACTGAGCTCCTGAGGGAACTATTCGCAAGTCCCACCACGGCGAGCATAAATTTCTGCAGCAAGCCGCCACCCCTAACAGAGCCAGAAGTAAGAAGAGTGGTGAGTAGAAAGCCGGCATCCCGGATAGTGGGTCGCCGGTGGTGATGGCAGCATAAGGGTATGGAGACGCAGCACTGACAGGCAGGCTGCGGCTTCAGGTTTCAGAGGCATACTATGTAGGGATGAGCGGGTTCGGTTCCTCGGAATCCGAACCCGCCCGAACTTCAGTTTTTTTCACACGGGGCCGAGCGACTCGGATCTTCCCGCCTTGCTCGGTTAACCCGAGCGCGCCCGAACGTCATCATCCCGCTGTCGGATTCTCGCGAGGCTCGGATTCTATCGCGAGACTCGGATTCTATACAAGGAGCCGCGCGTCGCCGCCATTTTCACACGTGCATTGAGATTCATAGGGAGAGGACGTGGCTGGCGTCCTCTCCGTTTATAGAGAAGAGAGTGAGACAGTAGAGAGAGACACAGTAGTAATTTTGGGGAGCATTAGGAGGAGTACTAGTAGTTAGTTACTTGCTGAAGTGATAGATAGTGTGACTGTATTATCTGACTTGTGGGGGAGACACTGACAGTGGGGAGCAGTTCGAGTCTGAGAGCAGGACTCAGGAGTACATATAACGTACAGTGCACACTTTTGCTGCCAGAGTGCCACACTGCCATTGTGACCACACTGACCACCAGTATAATATATATTGTGATTGTCTGCTTAGGAGTACTACTTGCAAGTTGCTGATAGTGTGACCACTGACCAGTGACCTGACCACCAGTTTAATAATCACCACGAGTGAGTTTAATATATATATAATTGTATATAATATATATATAATATTGTATACCACCTACCCGTGGTTTTTTTTTTTCTTTCTTCTTTATACATACTACTATAGTAGCTTACTGTAGCAGTCTGCGGTGCTGCTGAGCTGACAGTGTCCAGCAGGTCCGTCATCAGTCATTACATAATAAATATATATACCTGTCCGGCTGCAGTACTAGTGATATTATATATATATATATTGATTTCATCTCATTATCATCCAGTCTATATTAGCAGCAGACACAGTACGGTAGTCCACGGCTGTAGCTACCTCTGTGTCGGCAGTCGCTCGTCCATCCATAATTGTATACCACCTACCCATGGTTTTTTTCTTTTCTTTCTTCTTTATACATACTACTATAGTAGCTTACTGTAGCAGTCTGCGGTGCTGCTGAGCTGACAGTGTCCAGCAGGTCCGTCATCAGTCATTACATAATAAATATATCTACCTGTCCGGCTGCAGTACTAGTGATATTATATATATATATTGATTTCATCTCATTATCATCCAGTCTATATTAGCAGCAGACACAGTACGGTAGTCCACGGCTGTAGCTACCTCTGTGTCGGCAGTCGCTCGTCCATCCATAATTGTATACCACCTACCCGTGGTTTTTTTTTTTCTTTCTTCTTTATACATACTACTATAGTAGCTTACTGTAGCAGTCTGCGGTGCTGCTGAGCTGACAGTGTCCAGCAGGTCCGTCATCAGTCATTACATAATAAATATATATACCTGTCCGGCTGCAGTACTAGTGATATTATATATATATATATATATATATTGATTTCATCTCATTATCATCCAGTCTATAATAGCAGCAGACACAGTACGGTAGTCCACGGCTGAAGCTACCTCTGTGTCGGCAGTCGCTCGTCCATCCATAATTGTATACCACCTAACCGTGGTTTTTTTTTTTTCTTTCTTCTTTATACATACTACTATAGTAGCTTACTGTAGCAGTCTGCGGTGCTGCTGAGCTGACAGTGTCCAGCAGGTCCGTCATCAGTCATTACATAATATATATATACCTGTCCGGCTGCAGTACTAGTGATATTATATATATATATATTGATTTCATCTCATTATCATCCAGTCTATATTAGCAGCAGACACAGTACGGTAGTCCACGGCTGTAGCTACCTCTGTGTCGGCAGTCGCTCGTCCATCCATAATTGTATACCACCTACCCGTGTTTTTTTTTTCTTTCTTCTTTATACATACTACTATAGTAGCTTACTGTAGCAGTCTGCGGTGCTGCTGAGCTGACAGTGTCCAGCAGGTCCGTCATCAGTCATTACATAATAAATATATCTACCTGTCCGGCTGCAGTACTAGTGTGATATTATATATATATATATATTGATTTCATCTCATTATCATCCAGTCTATATTAGCAGCAGACACAGTACGGTAGTCCACGGCTGTAGCTACCTCTGTGTCGGCAGTCGCTCGTCCATCCATAATTGTATACCACCTACCCGTGTTTTTTTTTTTTTCTTTCTTCTTTATACATACTACTATAGTAGCTTACTGTAGCAGTCTGCGGTGCTGCTGAGCTGACAGTGTCCAGCAGGTCCGTCATCAGTCATTACATAATAAATATATCTACCTGTCCGGCTGCAGTACTAGTGTGATATAATATATATTGATTTCATCTCATTATCATCCAGTCTATATTAGCAGCAGACACAGTACGGTAGTCCACGGCTGTAGCTACCTCTGTGTCGGCAGTCGCTCGTCCATCCATAATTGTATACCACCTACCCGTGGTTTTTTTTTTTCATTCTTCTTTATACATACTACTATAGTTGCTTACTGTAGCAGTCTGCGGTGCTGCTGAGCTGACAGTGTCCAGCAGGTCCGTCATCAGTCATTACATAATAAATATATCTACCTGTCCGGCTGCAGTACTAGTGTGATATTATATATATATATTGATTTCATCTCATTATCATCCAGTCTATATTAGCAGCAG